>NC_084641.1:29557147-29717147 GCF_019802595.1 Syngnathoides biaculeatus
GTTTTGTACTTTTCATTGCAGTTGGATTTGATATAATTTCCGCCCGATAAGCCGCGACTTTTTTCACACGCTTTCAACCCTGCAGTTTATGCGCTGATGCGGCTAATTTGTGCACTTTTTCTAAACGGCCGCAAGGGGGTATTCGAGCGGAAAAGGTAAGAGTGAGACCGGTGGAATATATGTGCCGGGGAAGTGACTTTTACCGGTCCGGCCCCGTTAGCGCTGTGCAAGGGGTACTGCCGTGCCTCACTGATTTTTATAGGTATGTTTCTTTAACCGGCCTTGTTAGTGCAGCGCTAGCATTATCGCAGCGCTAGTGTTAGCGTAAGCGCAGCACTAGTGTTAAACTCTTTCCGTGTACCATTTTTCTTTGGAACTATCTCGAGTTTCAATGTGGGCACTTGCGGCTTTTACACGGCTGCGGCGTATGCATGTACCAAATGGTATTTCCTTTACAAATGTACTCGGTGAGGTTTATAATCCGGTGCGCTCTGGAGACCGCGAATTCCGGTCATTCATTTGAGTTTTTATTTGTGGTAGTATTTAACTTTTTTATTAAATATGCGCTATTTGTCAAGTACAACAATGGAAAAAAATGGCCACAATAAGTAAGGTGTAATAAAAACAAAAGATGTCAATATAAATTACAACTAGCAGGTAAACAACCATTTACAAATCAAATAATGATAATAATAAAAAAGATTTAACTACTTGACTTAAGACCCGAGTACAGACTGAAATGTATCGTACTTCAGTACAAACGCGTACATTTTTCAGTGCACTACAAGATTCATTTGATCATGTAGCAGAAGGGGGAATATGAAATAACTTTGCAGGAAATGATGGTAAAAAGTCGTCCCAAAATAAAAAGTACGAGATAAACCTCAAAAAAATACACTTGCACATAACGTGAGCTCAACTAGAATACATTTGGACGAATTTAGAAGCAAGAAAAAGAAGTCGAACCGTCCCCATTCCCTGCGGAACTACTGGATTAAAAACTTTTTTTTTTTTTTTTTTTTTTTTAATTTTAAAGAAGATTTCCCTGTTTTGAATCTTTTCAACTATCGCGGGTGAGTCTGCGAGGATCCCCCGTGACAAACGATGGGGGCTCACCGTCCTCCCCTTACCCAGTAGCTCCATCTGCGGCGGGATGCCTTTCTGCAGCCGCAGCCCGCCTCCGCAGCCTCCTTCCGCCTCGCCTCCGTCCCGAGCGCCGTCAGGGTCCCCCGCCTCCGCCTCATCCACGGAGTAGCTGCTGCTGATGGGTTCTCTGAAGCTGACCCTCGCAGTCCCGCTTCGAGACGGCGGCGGAGACGGATCCTGCGGCACGAGGTCTCGGGACTTGATGGGAAGCGGCGGGGGCAGGGGGGGCGGCTCAGGTGACGCGTTTGTCCGGAGAGAGTCTGGATGAGAAAAAGAAGATTCGTCAAACATTCGGAGTTGACGACGTGTTTTTGCTCACCTTTTATGAGAGGATTGGTCTCTTCCGCGCCGTTCCGACTGTCTTGAGCGGTCGAGGTTCCTCTTGAACACAGACCAGTAGGAGGAAGTGTAGGATGCCCATTGAAGAGGGCGTCGGCCGGAGGTTTGACGCCGCCGCCCTCCGGTGATAAAGTGTAATGCGCCAGGTTGCGGGGCCAAGGGGGGGCGAGGCCGTTCCCGCGATGAATGTGGGGGAGGGGCGAGTAGGAGGAGCCTCTCGGATGAGGAAGACCACCGGAGGAAGAAAGGCCGCTTCCGACGGGAGTGCAACACTTCACACCTACGGAAAACCATGCGGACAACCCGTTCAACTGCCGAGCACAAGAACTTTCTGTACTCGTCGCTACAGTTTGCGATTTGATGCCAATATCGTTCAAAAGCGCCAACGTTGCGCATTTCACAAAGTGCAGCCGGTCACACGAGGCACGCCAGTCCGGTGCTGCCTCGGACCGCATCGCGGAAATATGAGAGGAAAGCAGAGATGCCGCGACACCAACAAGTAAGAATAAAACGGGCGCCATCTTACCTTCGTGTAGAATCTAGAAAATTGAAAAATACGAGACTGCTTGTTGAGAATCTCACAAGGGACACTAAAATCGTGGCAGAACAACTGAAGTGATCATTTAGTAGACGCGGCGGGTACCATTACAGTTAAACACGTGCGGTGTCGGTATAGAGCTCGCGCACGTGACGTCATCGTTTCCGCGGCGCCATATTGCAGGTCAAACCCGGCTGCTCTGCGGTGCGGAAGCCGTCGAACCGGAGCAGATTTTTCAAATTTCCAGAGACCCCTTGTGCTGTTGGTTGTAGCAAAAGACGACATATTTCTTCAAGGATATCATTCTATAGAATACGAGCTGAAAAGATCGATGGATTTCGGCAATTAAAGGCGATGGATGGTGCCCAACCAAATACACACGACTGCGTAGCGATCGCTTTCTTTCAGGTAGGAATTATTCACAAGCTAAAATGACCAAGAAGTATTTACAATGCCAAATTGACAAATTTCAGAATATGTGTATTTGGAAAAAAAAAAAAAAAAGTCTTGGCGCAGAGAGGTTTCCGGAGATTAATGTGTGGCCGCAATACGCTTCCGTGTACTGAGGAGACAACTCCTTGTCCTAATTTTTTTTCCAGTCATAGTTAATGAATGCTAGTTTGTGTAAAAACAGGGATCATTTATTTAAATATTGGTATTTGTATTGAAAAAAATCTGAGTGGCCCCATCACTATGTGGGATTTATTCCTGATTGAGAACAGATCCAGTAATCAAGTATTTGTTTGCGCCCAGACTTTTCTACGCTTTCAAACTCTTCCGTGTAAATCCCGATGACTTCCTCACCAGATCCATGTGTAGAACCAGTTGTCCAAAACAAGCGGAAGCGGGTTAACAGTCCACTTTCTTATCGGCCAAAACATCGACTTCGGCATTAAATATGGGTCCTTTATACCAACTGTCTATCATTTTTCCACGTACCTCCATTTATTATCACCTTCTACATGTTTAACGGTATCGGACAAAACTGCGGATTTTGTGCGATAATGCATAGTTTCGTTTCGTTTCGTTTCAACGGAATTAACTTGCAACAATGCTTTGTTTGACCGGCAATATGGCGAGTCACGTGACTTTAGCGCTAATGGTGCATCCCTAGTTTCATCTCAAACACCAAATTGCTGATTGTGGCCGAGAGGCGACGCAGATCTTGGACTGATGGCCAGCCAATCACCGACTCGGCGCGTAAAGATAAATCACCATTCGCATTCGGAACTGCGGACGACTTACGAGTCTTCAACGACGCTAACATGCTCGTTTTTGGAACGTGAGAGGAAGAGAGAGAACCCGAAAAAGCTCCACACAAGCACAGTGCTCGTCTACGCTTTCTCCGGCAAATGTAGAAACTCCACTCCGCCTTGCTTTCGAATCCCCAAACTCAAAACCGTCAGGCGTTTGTGCTAACCACTTGTCCGCCATGCTGAACACCCAGTGCAAGAAAAACGGAATAAATGAAAAACTTTCCTCATAAATCTCCCATATCGAAAATTCCAACTTACTCGTTATCAGCGGCTCGCCACCCTGGATCGGTTGCAACGGAGAACCGCATTGGAGTCCCCGGTGGCGCTGGGCCGGCCCGCAGCGTCTGCGCTGAAGAGGTCGGCTCTGGAGGGCCGAGTCGCAGGAGTCCGAGTTATCGGGGTCCTCCTCGAGCGAGCAGGCCCGGGAGCAGAAGATGAGCCCCCGTCGAGGCAGGAAGGGGCGACCCAGCAGGGGCAGACGGCACCGGGCGCAGCAGAAACACGACTCCGCGGCGTGCCAGCGTCGGCCCTCGTACGTCATCTGACTCTGGCCGATACCTGCAACGCGATTCCGACTATTAGAGGCAACGACAGAACAAGAAACGCTTTGGTCTACGCGAACAGACGAGAGTTGACTGTGCTGCGTTTTGTCTTGAGAAGCGCTTTAGCACCTATCTGTTCCCCGCAGGTGTCGCAGTACTCTGCATACAGCGACTCGTAGCAGGAGCAGCAGTACGGCCGACACTCTCTCACGATGTAACGCTGACCGCCCAGCGCTGCCTCACACTCGAAACAGCTGAAGTGCTTCATGTGCCAGAACCTTCCTTCCGCCTCTGTGCATTCATCTGCAAAAATAATCTTGGATGCGTCGACCGCAGTGCCAAAAAAAAAAAAGAGGAAGAAACGCGGGGTTTGGTGTCATAAAGTGAGGGAATCGCTGTCTTACTCAAGGAAACACTTTCCTATCATGTTCTAGCTTGTGAGACAACAATTTAAGGCACAAGTGACAAATTCTGGGGAATTTCCCAGGAATTTACAAGACATTTACTAAACGGGAGAAAAACGAGTTCCTTCATTTCTTTTTGTTGATTGATTTTTGAGTTTTGGACGTACTGTATCGTTACAAGTGTACGGAAGTCAATAAGTGACACCGGGATTTGAATTTGAAATGTAAAGTGATCACATTTTCAATAGTTGTATTTCAGTGTAACTTTTCAATCTTAACAATTCAACCGGCTACAATTCGCTGTCTGAAATTCACCGTCTGTCATGTGCAAGGCCGGACCACGGACAAGAAGGGCGGGGCGGGGCGTGGGGTGGCTTGCCCACCGCTCTGAGCAGTTTCCTCTATGACACCTGTCGTCGGTCACAGCTGTTTCACATCCGGCACTGTGAGTAGACCACGTATTTAAGTTGGAGTTTTGTCATTGGCGTTTGGCAGTTTGTTGAGCGTGCTGTACCGCATTCTGGGTTACTCCGCCACTGCGCCATTGTAGTCCAGTCACGCTTTTGTTATGCTCTTTAGTTGTCGGACCTTATTTCTTGTTTTGCGGATGCCGGCTTCTTGGACTGTGTTGTCGTGCACGGCTTAGTTTATAATAAATCCCATTGAACGTCATGCCTTTGCCTCTGCCTTTGGGAGTCCCACATTTAGATCCGCCTCCGCACCGCTGGTTCATGACAATCTGTGCGACAAGGCAGGGTTACTTCAGGTCAGAACCGAACAGCCAGCCAATCCAGTTGCGGTTTCTTAGTATGTGACGTCACATACGAGACGATTGGCTGGCTGTTTGGTTCTGACCTGAAGTAACCCTGCCCGGTGGCACAGACGGTGAATTTCAGACAGCGAATTGTAGCCGGTTGAATTGTTAACATTGAAAAGTTACACTGAAATACAACTATTGAAAATGTGATCACTTTACATTTCAAATTCAAATCCTGGTGTCACGTATTTGCTTCCATACAAGTGTCCTCTTGTGGATGACTTTAACTTGTGGGGAGGGGCAAAAGTGGCAAAAAGATTTCTGTGAAACTTGTGTTGTCGCTTGTGGAAAAAAAACTTCCGATATAGAAAATTTTGAAAATATTGTGGAAAATACATGAAATAAAATGGAGCAATTGTAGTACCGTAGTGCTATTGGGGAGGCGTCAAGGAGAATGTGTATCCATCGTGAGTGGATGTCTGCTGACGACTGGAGGAAAAATTCCCCAGTTAATTCTCACGGGAAGTTCCCAATTTGGAAAATTCCCCAAGTCTCCCACATAAAACGTCCTCTTGGAAATTTGCCCTTCCCGTGTTTTTCCGTCTAGTTGACAGTCACCTCGTCGCAGGCTTGGCATCGGGGCTTGAGCCTCTCGGCGTGATGGCGGCCGCAGTAGACGTCGCCGTCCTGGTAGAAGTAAATCAGGTCGACCAGCAGCTCATCGCAGCAGGCGCACCGGAAACACCGAGGATGCCAGCAGGCGCCGTTTCCCGCACGACTGGCAAACACGGCGACGTCTCCGCCGCTGATCTCTCTGCCGCACTGGGAAAAACACATTTTGCTCAAGAGGTGACAGGGAACAAAAGAGATTGGAAACTCCAGCTTTTTTTTTTTTTTTCTGTTCTTCTTCCCAATGACAATGCAATTTTTAAAAAGCCATTGTAATTTATTAACCCCAAATAATCACAATACAGTACAGCCTCAGTTCTTCAACAAATCGGTTTTTGGACGAAAATTTTGAGATTTTTCTGCTTCTGTTTTTGAACGAAAATCGGTACTCGAACGCTCCTGGCAAAACCGGGAAATATAACCAGCTGACCCACCCACTGCAAAATTTTAATCATGATGTGATGAGCCACTTCACAAAAGTGTGACACGAGATTCATTCTTTATGAAAAGGGGGCAAGTCAGTTGATAGTTTTGCATTGCTTTTTTCTTGTGAATCTTCTCATTTCTGCATTTTGTTTCAAAGATTTCGTTAACTAGAGTTACAAGTTCATGTTTTTGGGTGTTACTTTTTGTAAAAATAAAAAAAAAAATCTCCCCCCCCTCCCCCACATTATTGCTTGTTTAAAGTTATTCTGCACTTTTGTTGATTAAAAAAAAAAAAAAAAAACTTTACAAGGCTGAGGGCCGAGTCACTCCAGATACGGCAACGTGCTCCCAGCCTAGCATACTCTACTACAAAAGCATGCATTTTAAGCAAAAAATAAATACATTTCTTCTATAAAGTATTGAAACTATAAATGTATTTCTACTATGAAGTAATAAAAGCTAAAGCCCATTTTTTTTGGGCTTGGAATGCATTATTTCTTTTTCCATTCATTGTAATGGGAAATATCGATTCGGTTTTCGAACCGCCTTCTAGAACGGATTGTGGTCGAGATCCGAGGCTGTACTGTATATGACACGAGATGTCACGTTTTTAAATAGCTGCCAAAGCCAAAAAGAAGGAATTGCAGCCATCCCAAATGTGGGCGACGGCAAAAAAATGAGCCGTGTGGCCTTCAAAGCGCAAAGACAACGACAACGGGTCGCACAACTTGCACACAACTGGCTGAAACGCCGGCATTTGGCCAAAAGGAAATAAGCTGTTAAAAAAACAGATCATTCTGAATCCTTGAGACGTTTTGGCAAAAACGCGTCACCCCATAATCAATTGCATGCGGAACATCTTTTTGTTGTTGTTCCACAACAGCCGACTAAATGAAAATTGTCAGAAATCCAAGCAAATGGGAAATGATACAAATCTAATTCCTTCATACGATCAAGGCAAAAATTAAAAAGTAGGAACAAAAGCATCTATTTATACAGATTAAAAAAATACTTCAGAGAGAAAATAACAGTGAAGGAAAAGAAATTATTTTGCCCGCGCCTTGGTGCTCGAGTTTGACACCCGTGCCTGAGGGGCGCCGTAAAAAAAAAAAAAAAAATCACAAAAATAACAAGCACGTTTCCACTGTACTCGTACATTCCGCGGGGTAAAGCTGCTGCCTTGTGCACATTTGACGCTAAAACGGAAAGGTTGCCCCCACCTGCTTGCAGATGGCGCCGGTCATGGTCACGGGGAAGAGTCTGACCACGCCGCGACCCACGTTGTCCCGTTTCCTTTGCTGGCTGAACGAACGCAACTCCCGCTTCTCCTTCTCGTTCAGCGAGCTGCAGTAGTGCGCCTGTCACATGACAACAACAACAACTTGGATGCATTTTCACAATCCAAAATCTGTATTTGTGGAATATTGTGAAGCCGTATGCTAAGCCGTTCACGTTTCTCAACAAAATATGATGTCTAATCCATTCACCCATTTTCTTTGCCGCTCATCCTCACAACGGTCGCGCGGAGCGCTGGAGCCTATCCGAGCTGTCAACGGGTAGGAGGTGGGGTACACCCGGAAGTGGTTGCCAGCCAATCGCAGGGCACACAGCGACAAACGGGCGCACTCACAATCATACCGAGGGGCAATTTAGTGTGTTTTTGGGATGTGGGAGGAAAGTGGAGTGCCAACGCAAATTCCGCACAGGCGGGTCCGGGATTCAACCCGGGACCTCAGCTACACTAACAAAAGTTTCCTCCGCAAAGGTCTGAGCTCTTTGACATACCGCGTTTTTTCTAAAGTTACCGTCATTTCTGGCCTATCAACCGCAACTTTTTTTCCACACGCTTTCAACCCTGCGGTTTATATGGTGATGCGGCTAATTTGTGCATTTTTTCCAACGGCCGCAAGTCGAGCGTAATAGGTAAGAGTGAGACCGGTGGAATATACGAGCCGAGGAAGTGACTTTTACCGGTATGTTTTTTGTTTTTTGAAACCGGCTCTGTTAGCGCTGTGCTAGCGTGTTGCGCTGTGTGACTGCTGCATCTCAGTGATTTTTACCAGTATGTTTTTTTTTTTTTTAAACCAGCCCTGTTAGCGCTGCATTAGCATTAGCGTCACACTATCATGTTGCTGCCGCATCTTAGTGATTTAGGTATGTTTTTTTTTTTTTTTTCCAACTAGCCCTGTTACTACTGTGCTACTGTGTAGCTGCCGTGGTTTGTTTATTTTACCGGTATGTTTTCTGTTTTTGTTTTTTTTAAACCAGCCCTGTTCGTGCTATCGTGTTGTTGCTATGTTAAGCTCAGCTAAGGTATAAAAACTTTGCAAACTCTCTGTGTACCGTCTTTGTAAATATCTCGTGTTTCAATGTGGGCACCTGTGGCTTTTACACAGGTGCGGCTTACGCATGTACCAAATGGTATTTCCTTTACAAATGTACTGGGTGAGACCTATAACCAGGTGCGCTCTGTAGGCCGGAAATTACGGTAATTATGTGTGAGAAAGATGTTACCTCACTGTCATGGGCAGGAAGCTGGTGCAGCAGCTGTTTGATTCTGTAACGTTCCCCCGCACTGTTCACATAAGGCACCCGGTCCTCTGGCCAGCTGCTAAAATATTGATAAACCTGCAACGTGACCAAATATGAAAAATGAAGGTGGCTGGATCAAAAAGAAAAAAAGATGCAGAGGGGATGCAATCACAATGAATCACATTTGAAATGAGCTGCAGTGGTCCATGAAAAGCTAGATGATGACTTTTTTCCTGTGTTGTGAGCCAAAATTTTAATCATGAGCACGTTTTAATTATACCGCCACAAAAACAACCAAAAAATGAATCCGTCAATTGTTGACTGAAAGGCGCAAATTGTCAAAATTGACAAATGCAAAATGAAAACACTTGCAATGAGCAAGGGGGGGGGGGGGGGCTCTCACGTTCAACTAAATAGTTAAAAGGTCAATGAGCAACCCGGGCTGGGGTCGGCGCTCCTGATCTCGCTCACTCGGCCGTGACATTTACACCCACAAATACTGCAGTGCGTGTATGAATTTTAATTTTTTTTTTTTAATTATATACTTTATAATATATATTTTTTATTACTTATACTATACTAACCGATTTTATTTTCCTTGTTATGAGGATGTCAAGCAAAAAAAGATTATGACAGGTTTAAGCCCCTGTCACTTAAAAAGAAAATGCATGTTTGCTAGAAATAGAATATGTCCATCCATCCATTAGCTTTGCCGCTTATCCTCAGCAGGGTCGCAGCGAGTGCTGGAGTCTATCCCGGCTGTCAACAGGCAGGAGGCGGGGCACACCCTGAACTGGTCGCCAGCCAATCGCAGGGCACATGGAGACAGACAAGAGTCGCACTCACAATCACACCTATGGGCAATTTAGTTGCGTGTTTTTGGGATGTGGTAGGAAGTCGGAATGCCGGGAGAAAAGCCACGCAGGCACGGCGGGAAGCACGTGCAAACTCCACACGGGGGGGGCTGGGATTGAACCCGGGACCTCCGAACTGTGAGGCCAACACTTCTACCAGCTGAGCCACCGTGCCGCCAAATAGAATATGTGTCAGTGATTACATTTGTATGCGCATTGCTACTTATATATATATATATTTGGAGCTATTTAACGTGGGCTGTCACTTCTTCTTATTCTTAGAGTCACCGATGGTGTAGCGGTACACACGCCTGCCTTTGGTGCGGGCAGCGTGGGATCGATTCCCGCTCAGTGATGGTGTCAATATCTGCCCTGCGACTGACAGGCGACCAGTTCAGGGTGTAGTCTGCCTTTCGCCCGAAGCTAGCTGGGATAGACTCCAGCTTTCCCGCGACCCTTGTGAGGATAAGCAGCTTGGATAATGACATGACTTCTCCTTTGGGTTTGTCCCGTTAGAGGTCACCACAGCACCCTCCTACAACTTCCTCTCTAACAATCGCAGATGTCAAAAGAGCAGAAAATATTAATATCAGACACTTTTTGGTCAGAATTTTGTGAATTGAACAGTCAAAATCTGTGAAACAGCTGACAAAATGGGGAAATATGATTTTTAAAAGCAGATGAGTTACGCGAGAGTGCCTTTTGATAAACGTGAACCTTCCCCCCCCCGCCTCAAACCCCCAAAACAAACATAAAGAGCGCCCCGTGTTGCGGTGTGCGGGGCCAGAGTGCGAGCGAGCGAGCGAGCAGTCGCGCTTGCTCACTGATGAGCGTGGGCTCACCTGTTCCGGCTTGAGGCCGGGCGGAACCCAGGCGTATTCCTCGGAGGCGCAGCCCGAGTCGTCGTCGGAGATGGAGTGCCTCTGGAAGTCCGACACCAGCGTTGTCATCCTCTTCTCCAACTGGCCCGGCATCGAACCCACGGCGTGCTCCTCCCGCACGCACTTGCAGTGGACGCAGATCTTCCTGTGCACGCAATCGGACCAGAATCATCATCATCATCATCATCATCACCCCGCAGTGTACACCAAGCAAAACAACAGCCCTGTTCTTCTTTTACATCACAGGTGTCAAATACAAGGCCCGAGGGCCAGATGCGGCCCGCCGCTTGATTTCATGTGGCCCGCGAAGGCGAATCAAATGTATCACCTTTCATGATTTCAAAATTTCAAATTGTCCCATCATAAATGATATTGCAGGCACTTTTGTGTTACCACACAACAATCGTGGAAAAACCAATTACTCTTGATTTCTGATTCCAAAACGAGTTCACAAATTTCACATGTAAATATGACGAGGCGGTGAAAGATTTTTATGGTTTCATAGTCCTGACGGCCCTCTGAGTAAAATGTGGCCCGTGGCAAAAATGGGTTTGTCGCCCCTGCTTTACGTAGGAGTACACGGGGTCCCTTAGTAGTATGTTAAACAATTCCTCCGTTTCGTGTTCAAACTGCATAATGCTACAGTGGTCGGTTCTTGTTCCTGTACCGTGTATTTATTAAATACGGTTCAGTTGTATGGGACTTAACTTTGGAGTACAATACATTTACATTACATTACATTTAAGAACTATCCATCCATTTTCTTCACTGCTTATCCTCACGGGGGTCGCGGGGAGTGCTGGAGCCAATCCCAGCAGTCAGCAGGCAGGAGGCGGGGTAAACCTTGAACTGGTCGCCGGCCAATCGCAGGGCACATGGAGACAGACAAGAGTCACACTCACAATCACACCTATGGGCAATTTAGAGTGTACAATTAGTGTTGCATGTTTTTGGAATGTGGGACGACATCAGAGTGCCCACCTGGAGGAAACCCACGCAGGCACGGGGAAAACATGCAAACTCCACACAGGCGGGTCTGGGATTGAACCCGGGACCTCAGAACCGTGAGGCCAACACTTTACCAGCTGAACTATTTATTTTTAATCATCTACTTTGGTGCAATTCCATGTTACTGGTATTATTACCTGTATTTAAAAGCCCACTTCCACAATTTGGTCTTATTTCGTATAACCTTGGGTGTCATTTTATCAGATCATTTGGGTCAAAAATGCCCAGAATGTCCTTGAGATGGCCGACTTGCTCGTCCATTATCTCCTGATACGCCCGCTGTGTCTCACCCCGACGGGTACTCATCAGTGGATCACCAAGAGAACGTTGGCTTAGCGACACACCGTTCGCACGGGGCCGCTAAATTTGATTTTAATCCCATCACCCCCCCCCCACAGCGACATCCCGCTTGCATTAACGGCCTTGACTTGGATCCCAAACAGGAGGGAAATGAGGTCAGTGGCCTAAGCCAGAGGGGACAAGATGGGAGGCGTAATCTCCCTCTCAGCCGTGTCCTTGGACTCCACATCTGTCGCCGGGTGGGCTCGTTTGCGGGCAGACAGTCGGGGGTGTTACCACGTTGTGTGCCCACCACGTGGCAGAAAGTGTTGCTTGTATAAGAGGCTGCCAGCTGCTACGAGCGGCTTTATCCTGCCACACAACATCAGCGACGCAAAATTGTGTCTTACATTTGGGTTATACTTAAAAACAAAGTGAACTTTAAACTGAGGTGTGGGGACCCTCGCAGGGGACTGCAGGCCGTAAATCGGGGGTCCGCAAAATAATTTGCGATGAATTATGTTGGATCGGGCGGCACGGTGGATCAGCTGGAGAGCGTTGGCCTCACAGCTCCGAGGACCCGGGTTCAATCCCAGCCCTCCCTGTGTGGAGTTTGCATGTTCACCCCGTGCCTGCGTGGCTTTTCTCCGGGTGAGCACTCCGGTTTCCTCCCACATCGCAAAAACATGAAACAATAATTGGGCTCCCTAAAACTGATTGTGAGGGCGACTCTGTGCCCTGCGATTGGCTGGCGACCAGTTCGGGGTGTACCCCGCCTCCTGCCCTTTGACATCTGGGATAGACTCCAGCACTCCCCGTGACCCTTGTGAGGATAAGAGGCAAAGAAAATGGATGGGTGGAAATGACAGTGCTTTTTATAAACTAGCTGCTCTTTGTTCTGAGCTGATTTGTCCGAAGCACTGCACCTCGGCTAGCGACAATGGATAACTCCATCCATTTTTTTTTGCTGCTTATCCTCACAAGGGTCACGGGGAGTGCTGGAGCCTATCCCAGCTGTCAAAGGGCAGGAGGCGGGGTACACCCTGAACTGGTCGCCAGACAATCGCAGTGCACATAGAGACAAACAACCAAGAGACAAACAGCCGCACTCACAATCACACCTACGGGCAATTTAGAGTGTCCAATGTTTTGGGGATGTGGGAGGAAACCGGAGTGCCGGGAGAAAAACCCACGCAGGCACGGGAAGAACATGCGAACTCCACATAGGCGGGTCCGGGATTGAACCCTGGTCCTCAGAACTGCGAGGCCAACGCTTTACCAGCTGAGTCACCGTAACGCCTAGTTAAAAATATTCTTTTTTTTTTTTTTTAATTCTACCCTGCAAGTTGTCCCCAGATGGAAAAAAAAATGGAGACCCCTTGCTTAGTGCCTTGAGATAAGACCACACTCGTAACTTAAAGCCTTTTTTCTCACTTAAAAGAATATAAATTGAATCGGTTCGGCACAAAAAATTGTAACATGTTTTTTTTTTAATAAGGAATATAGCACGATACAAAAATGTACTGTATCGGAAAACGTAGAGTAACAAAATAGTTTAACTATAATTTGAAGAACGAAACAGCTTGATTGAGCGTAAACAGCATCTGGGATTGGCTGTAAACAGCTTAAAGCCTTTTTTGAAGAATCGTTGACGTTCTGCCAAATGATTTGAGTTGAGGGCGCAAAAATTTATGCTTGCGGCGGCGGCGGCGGCGCCCCCCCAGCCCCCACCCGATGAAAGTGGCTTTCACAGCCTTGCCACAGACTTTTGGCCCGCCGTCGTTACGGTCGCCAAGTCGGACAAGCTTTCAACGTGACACCGTCGGCGCTCGCCGGAGAAATCGGATCCGTTCTGGTACAACAGAAGGAGGCAGAAGGGGTGTGCACCATCCAAAATAGATAATAATATAAAATAATAAATTAAAAAAAAATTGTAATAATAATAGATAAAATACATAATAAATGGAAGTCACGCAAACGGGTAAAAATGAAAATGAAAACGGACAACGCAAAGCAGCAACACTTTTTCTGTTGCGCTCGAAGATTTTGCTTCTATATTGCGCCGGAGTTCAAAAAATGGATTTTGACAACTTTGGAGATGAGACGCACCATCCAATATATCCATCCATCCATTTTCTTAGCTGCTTATCCTCACAAGGGTCGCAAGAGAATTCAACATACAATGGGATTTAAACAAAACAAAAAAAAAAAACAGGGCATGGATTTATCAACAGCTTCTAAAATGTTGAGAAAGGCAGGTTTTATGAAATGTGCTTTTTGTATTTTTTTTAACACAACTATTACGTTTTGATTTTACTTTTAAAAAAAGGGGGAGGGGTATTTAAGGGCTGCAAGTGAACTACTGTGAAACTGCAATACTTTTCCCTCACGGGATACTTAATCATACCATCAGAATCTATCAACAGGTGTAGAAATAAATAAAAATTGTAGTTAAATTAATGTATAAAAATAAATTGTTGAATGCAAATATATTGCACTGTACTTCAAACTAAAATACCGGGCTGTACATTGAAAAATGTCCCATACTTGAAAAGCAAAAAAAAAAAATATATATATATATATAAGAGACTGGGAAAAACATAGATAGATAGATAGTAGATAGATAGATGATAGATAGATAGATATAGATAGATAGATAGATAGATAGATAGATAGATAGATAGATAGATAGATAGATAGATAGATAGATAGATAGATGCAAGCGGCGCTCTTCGGATCCTTTCAATGTCATTGCCACAACCGACTCTCCATCCTCCACTCGATATTACAGTAGTACATGCACAACTCGCGTGACTTAAAAAGTACTAAAAACACGGCGCCGGCAGGCAAGTTGTGGTGTGCGTTACATATTTCAGTGAGTCACGCTGCCTTTGAAGGTGCCAGGTGACGTTCGGACCGCCGCGTCGGATTGACGGCAGATGGGCAACAAAAGGTTTTCTTCGTTCGGTTCGTCACCCCACGAACGTGAGCTTCGATATGCAGCTTTGGATTTGTATATTTTATATTTCACATGGTGTTGGGATCACAGTTTGTGGTATGTTTACGGCTTATACTTTTAATATAAGTATTGATAAACATTTTTCGGAGCGGCAGTGCTTATTGTTATCTGTGATCTAGCCACGTACCGTCAGACATTCACAATTGCGTGTCATTAGCCTAATAAGTATAAAAAAAATAAGAAATAAATTAAAAAATAAAACAAAAAATTAATAAATTTTATATATATATATATATTTTTTTTTTCTTTTTCTTTTTCTTTTGGCTTGTCCCATTAGGGATCCTTGCTAAAAATTGTGGGCTTTTGGCCAGCCGGACCGGTTATCATTTTTCTTGTCTTCAGAAAACACTCAAAAATGGCATAGCCAATTATGAATGATGAATAGTGTTTCGGAATCGTGTACAGTTGTTGAAAAACTGCTCAATCAATGTCTAAATTGATTGACCCTTTGATCGTGATTCTGGCGTGCCGCTATTATTCTTTTGATTGTGATTAATTATCTAAAAAGAACACAAAGTCTAGACCCTAAAGATATTCAACCATTC
This sequence comes from Syngnathoides biaculeatus, assembly GCF_019802595.1. Taxonomy (NCBI): domain Eukaryota; kingdom Metazoa; phylum Chordata; class Actinopteri; order Syngnathiformes; family Syngnathidae; genus Syngnathoides; species Syngnathoides biaculeatus. Next base: position 29,572,343 of record NC_084641.1, read on the forward strand.
GTGGGCAGCGTCCCATTTTTGGGACATTATGATTTTCACGCATTATGTCCTTCAGCATATCAAAATATTAATGTGTTTTAATCTGATTCTGGTTTTTGGGACGATCTACAAAGAAACCCCAAGTACCCTCTCGCGGGCAACGTCCCATTTTTGGGACGAGATTCGAAATGAGTAAAGTTATCATATGATTTGAGCGTAAACGAAAAAGAAGTGTTATTTCCTTGATTGCGGCCTGGTCGGAGACTTTTCTCTCTGATCTCCAAACGTCAACAAACCGAATGAGAAAACCTTTTCCCGGCGGACGGCAACGGGCAGCGTCAGTTCGTACCTCCATCCGTGGACGCGGAAGCCGGGGCACCGGTCTCCGCAGCGCATGCAGGGCTGCCCTCCGTCTGGGTCTTCGTCCTCCTGCTGGAACAACAACAACAACAAAAAAAAAAGTCAGCTCACCGGCGGCGGACCCACTTTTAGACCCGTGACGCTTGCAAGAACAGACCCGCAGTCGCGTTTTCCCCCTCAAGTTGGCGAACAGATTATTTAATGGCGTGTATGAATGAAAAACCTGCATAATCATATCACGCGCTGGCGTACCGATGACCCCTGAGACCGACGCACGGCACTCACTGCACTGAGACACGGGAATTTCATGCATAAACTTACTAAAAGATGCAATTTTGTAATGATTCCATCCATCCATCCATTTTCATAGCCGCTTATCCTCACAAGGGTTGCGGGAGCCAGTCACTCGCAGGGCACATGGAGACAAACAGGCGCACTCACAATCACACCTTGGGGCAATTTAGCGCGTCCAATTAATGCTGCATGTTTGTCGTGAATTATATAACCAAATGCAGGACTCCGAGACAAGGGCATGGTATTGAGCGTGGTTTTATTCCAAGTCAGGGCCATACACGGTGTAAGCAGTCAGAGGCACAAAAACACGAGACTAAAGGCAAGATCCAAACAACGTGAAACAAGGTCCGATGACTATGGGACAAACTAAGAAACTTGACAAGACGTGGACAAACTAAAAGGGCACAGACTCGCTGTGACAAGGAAAGCTTTATACTAAACTTACGCACAACGTGCGGTAAATGCAACGCGACAAATTCCAAACCGGAATGGCTGATCTAATTACCTTCAAATGAACCACAGCTGTCAGAGGTGGCCCCGCCCAGAGCAGTGGCCTGGCCACGCCCCTCGTGGCAGATGCCAGGCCACGCCCACGACAATCTTTTTGGGATGTGGGAGAAAACCCGAGTGCCCGGAGAGAATATGCAAACGCCACACAGGCGGGGCCGGGATCGAACCGTGGACCTCGGAACTGTGAGGCCAACACTTTACAGCTGCGCCACTGTGCCGCCTTGTAATGAGTGATTTTCACAAAAATTCTCAAAGGTTCGATCCCCGGCCCTGCCTGTGTGGAATTTGCATGTTTCTCCCCGTGCCTGCGTGGCTTTTCTCCGGGCACTCCGGTTTCCTCCCACATCCCAAAAACATGCAACGTCAATCGGACACTCTAAATTGCCCCATGGTGTGATTGTGAGTGCGGCTGTGCGCTTCAAGTTACAAAAAATTCGCGACTTCCAGAACGGGTGAATTTCGTAAGTAGAGGTACCACTGTGTAAGACAATCTGGTGTGTTTGTGCATGAGGATAATTGTGTGTCTTGCAAAAAGTCCCATACGCTGATACAATGCCCCCCCCCCCCCCAATGTGTGGACTTCAGGCTATAGTTTGTCCCATAGCCAGCGTGGCCCTGACTTGGAATAAAACCACGCTCAATAGCATGTCCTCGTCTCGGAGTCCTGCATTTGCGTATATAATTCACAACAAATATGCAGCATTAAGTGGACACTCTAAATTGCTCGTAGGTGTGATTGTGAGTGCGGCTGTTTGTCTCGATGTGCCCTGCAATCGGCGGCGACCAGTACAGGGTGTACTCTGCCTCCTGCTCGACGACAGCTGCGATAGGCTCCGGCACTCCCTGTGACCCTTGTGAGGATAAGCGGCTGTGAAAATGGATGGATGGATTCTTTACATTATGTACTTGGAATGCTTATTTTGGGTGGGGGCGGGGGGCGCTTGGAACGGATTACACCATTTCCATGTAAAACGCGCTTCAAGTTAGGAAAAATTCACGTTGCGAAATGACTTCCAGAACGGGTGAAATTCGTAAGTAACTCATTGCATGTCTTCCAAAAAGTCCCATACGCTGATGAAATGCCCCCCCCCCCCGACCCCCCACGTGCGGACTTCAGGTTCTCTGGTTTTGGAGCTGCCCGGAAGGAAGCAGGCACAGGATGGGAGTTGCACCCTTTCCCTCTCACTTTCTTTCCCTCGCCGGTGTGCGCCGTTTGAATTCCACGTCGAAGCACTTTGAGCGCCGTTTTCCCCACTTTGGAATCGGAATGGACAAAACTTGCATGTGAGCAAACGCATCAAAAACACGTTCTTCATAAATACACGTCTTCATACCGTGTAATTACAGATGTACGCTGCTTATAATGGAGAATGCAATAAAGCGGACAAGATACTTGCACGTACCTGCTTGGTTTTCCTCCTTTGTAGGAGTCACATTTCACTCGCCGTTCCGCTCACGCCTGTTTTGAGAGCCGACTTCACGGGTGTCAAACCGAAGGCCCGGGGGCCACATCGGGCCCGCCGCATGAGTTTATGTGGCCCGCGAAGCCAAATCTAGAGTGTCAGTTCCCAAGATTTCAAATGGTCATATATCATAAATGATAAAGTCGAGATATTACGAGGATTTTTGTGTTTGTTGAAAAACACATTACCCTTGATTTCTGGTTCCAAAATTGGTTCATAAATTGATGATGTAAATATGGTGAGATGATTAAATATTTTTGTTCCGCAGTCATAATGGCCCACGAAGGGAAACCGGAACAATGTTGTGGAACGCGGGAAAAATGAGTTTGACACCCCTGTGGACCTACTTGAATTTGTTCCATTCCTCCTATCGCAAAACATATTTCCACGTAGAAATAAGTGGAAATGCAATTAATCCGTTGCGGCATTCCCACTCCCCACAAAAAAACAAATTCTTTTTAACTAAAAACGACGCCCACTCACCCCCCCCCCCAAAAAAAAAAAAGTAGCTCACCAACTACAACATAAAGTCCCTCAACAGTATTCTACTGTTGGTGTCAAACTCGAGGCCCGGGGGCCAGATCCGGCCCGACACATGATTTCACGTGGCCCGCAGAGGCAAATCTCGTGTATCCACTTCAAAAATCTGCACCAAAATTTCTGATTGTCAAATCATAATATTGTGAATATGATCATATTGAGATATTGCAAGCATTTCTGTGTTGCCAAACATCAATAAAAGTTGAAAAACCCATTCCCTTGATTTAGGATTCCAAAACTACTGCACTTCATAAGTTCCAAGTGTAAATATGATTGGGCGGTCAGAGATATTTATGATTTCACAGACATAACGGCCCTCTGAGGGAAAACCGTAACTACGACGTGGCCCGCGACAAACATGAGTTCGACACCCCTGCTACAACGTGAGACGGCGACGTAACAGTTTCTCTCCACGTACAAGGAAAACTCGAGCACAAAAACCAACCGCGCCGAACGTTTGCCCAACGTTCTTCTTCTTCTGTGGGTTTTATTGGCAGCCGGCGACTCAGCTTATCGGCGTACTAGCGCCGCCAGTCGGTATTGTCTTTCCACTACGTGGAAACCAATGTGACTCGACGGTGGCCACGTTATACGTTTGCGCGCTGGGAGTCTGAAGCGCATTTTTGCTTGAATCTGAAGACGAAAATTGGGCCCAGCGGCGGCTCGTACCTCGAAAAACCCGTCGGTTCAAGACAGTCGCCACCTCGGCTCTTGTTTGCCACAAAGCCGCGAAGGACCGTTGACAGCGGTTATTTCCTGATACCGACAGCCTGGCAGGCACGAAAAACAAAAGCCACGCTCAACACTGCAAATGATCATTAGCTCGGTTAGGAATGGGCGGAGACAGCCGCAGGATCCGAATACCTTTTGGAAATTGCAGCCGAGCAGCGGTGACGACGGGACACTGCGGGTTGGTTTTTTTTTTTTTTTTTTTGCTGACTTGTCAAACAGATGAAATGACAGCAATGTGAACACCCCGGCACTGTAATTTCCCTCCTCGAGGTAAACGGTGACCGGCACGCGCGGGCATGTGCCGCTTTTATCCAAGCGAGGCCGAACTTGGGTACAAATCTCTTCGGTTTTTGAGAGGGTGTGGAATAAAAATAACGTTACATAAAGGGAAACAAAAATATTTTAACAAACTGAAATCATTTGGGGCGGCACGGTGGATCAGCTGGAAAGGGTTGGCCTCGCGGTTCCGAGGTCCCGCGTTCAATTCCGGACCCGCCTGTGTGGAGTTTGCATGTTCTCCCCGTGCCTGCGTGGCTTTTCTCCGGGTAGCTACTCTGGTTTTCTCCCACATCCCAAAAACATGCAACATTTTTTGGGAAACTCTAATTGCCCGTAGGTGTGATTGTGAGTACGATTGGTTGTTTCTCTCGATGTGTCCTGCGATTGGCTGGCAACCAGTTCAAGGTGTACCCTTCCCCGTGCCCGATGACAGCTGGGATCGGCGCGCGCGACCCTTGTGAGGATTAGCGGCTCAGAAAACGGATGGATGGATGGATGGGTTTTGTGTATATTTATTAAATAAAATTGAATCGAGCACACTGCATTTGTTGACTTCAGTTCATTTGTCACAGAAGGGTGCAAATACTTTTTCACGGTTTTGCGCCCGTGCTAAAATGCCTTCCAAATTTGTTGGATTTTGATTTTATTTCATTTTTTAAGTAAATCTGGAAAAAAAAAACCCTACTCAACCCTTTGGGGGCACGTCTGGCAGGAGCAGTAGCTCAGTCTGTAAGGACGTTGAAGTCCCACGACGGACAAAATGCTCGCCTGCTGGCTGGCTAATTATCGAGGTGCCCTTGAGCAAGGTAAGGTCTCCACCGCCACAGCTCAAGTAGAGCGGCACTCCCCTTTTACTACGAACCGCTCCTTCGCACGCCAGCATGTGTACAGTGGAATACAACATGACGTACACATTGGAGCGAGAGTTGAATTCCCCTTTGAGGGACACAAATAAGTGTCAGGTGTCATGCCTATAAACATTCTAAAATAGATCTTGTAATGAAAACAACATATAACGTGATTCACTTCAATGTCCATACGGAAAAATAAATACGAGCGGAGAGCACGTCATCATTCGACATCCCAGTGGCAGCCATATTGCCTGCATCTTCTGTTCATCACGTCACACCGCGACATTCGCCATTGAAAACACGCCGCGCTTCCTACTATGGGACACGGAAGCTCTTTTCAAGCAAGAGAACATCTCACAATCGAGTGAAGTGACGGGGGCAATGTCAGCGAGCCATATTTAGATGATATGCGGATCACAGCCAAACCGTTTTGGCTAACACGAAGGAATAAAGAGCGAGCTTCCCGCAGGTAAAACTAATGGAAACATACGAGTGCGCTACTGCCCTGTACGTCACTTCCTGCTTCCTCTCGAAAACAAATCCCTCGAGAGGATTTTCACGGCGGGAGTGAGAAAAAGCCATATACGTCAAAATCGTGTTTCGTTGTGGAAAATTGGTCCATTCCAGCTGCCTTCCCCCCCCCCCCCACATTAATAACATACTAAAAATCATGCATTTCATGACAGTGGACCTTTTATAATGTTATTAAAAAAAACATCTTTTTTGTCATTTTTTTCTACTTTAAGTCAATATGAAGTCACTTTGTACTTCTGGGAACTTCCCTTGCTCCTATCGTTTACAAAAATTATGAGAAGTTCATGTTTCATGTGCATTATCCCAACCGGCTCAGGTAGGGGGCGGTGACGTCATTGACCCCCCCCCTCCCATCCCCTCACTTTGAACATCCAAAATGACTCACAAAAACACAAAATGAATCGCAAAGTATTCTGAAATATGACAAAGTATGACAAATCGACACACGATTTATTGTCCTTTGTGTTTTGACACATTGCAAAAAAAAAGAGGTAGCACAAAAAAACAGGGAACGGAGGAAGAAAGTTTTGAGAAACTTTTACGGCGAGTATCGAACGACGACACAAGGTGGAGTTTTTTTGAGCACCGAATTACTTATAAATACATTTTTGAATCGTGAAGAAAGAAGTAAATCATGCATGCCACTTACCGAGCGGCAGGATCGTCGCTTTTTAGACCCGCGGAAAAACATGAGCCAGGCGTGTGTTGATGAAAAAGCTCGAATATCCAGACAAACGAGTAAAAGAAGGACACATGAAGGTCGTATTAGCAGTCTGTGTATGATAAATTATATGATGTATGACTACCAAAAAGTCTTCCACCGCCTTTAGCTACTTCGGCAACTAACAAGCTAGCGTAGCTCGGAAAGGAAAATCCCCTTTTGCTTTTCAATGTTAAAGCTAGAACAGAACAAGTTTAACATTCATGTAAAAAAATTCATCTTAATGAAGGATTCATGCTTAGATATAAGTAATTATCGATTCATTATTATAACGAAAACACTGATCGTGTTATCAGTGTCGATTTGACATGTAAGTTCTTTTATTTTGAAAGGTTGACCCTCTAATTTACCAGCTGATGAGACGTTCACGTTAACTTGACTTTCCTCCAGCTTTACCTTGATCGAGAGGTGTGCAGTCGTGCACCAGTAACCACTCGGGCCTACTGACACTAGAGAAACCACGACAGTATTGTAATACTTCTTTCTCCACGGCACCTACGACCACTTGGATGAAAAAAAAAAAAACTATCACACAAAAGCTTGAATCTGTCTTTGTAACTCAAGATCAAAATGTGTTCCTGTTTTTTCGAGAGAAAAACTGAGTAAAGATTTGTTGCACTAATCAAAGAATCAAAAATGATTCCAAATAAATCAAATTATTACTCACTACACCCTAATTTAGTAATAATAACTGTATTTTGTGGGAAAAGTCACACAATAAAGCTGCATAATTATAACTATGGTTAGTCTACTCCCACCTACTGGCAGTCCGGTAGAAGGCAGGTAAAATGTCAGTTTTTTTGCCCCATACACGCTGAATTATTTTATGTTTTCATAACTCTCTCTCACAGGTGTCAAATTCAAGGCCCGGGGGGGGGGGCAGATCCGGCCACCCCATGATTCTATGTGGCCCGCGAAGCCAAATTTAGTGTCAATTTCAATTATTCTTGTAAAAGTTTGTTAAAAAAAAAAGAAAAAGAAAAAAAAATCAGTCATGCATCATAAATGATAAAGCTGAGATATTACAAGCATTTTTGTGTTACCAAACATGAATAATTGAAAAACACGTTACCCTTGGTTTCTGATTCTAAAAGCAGATCATAAATTGATGATGTAAATACAATGAGACAAATAAATATTTATTTCTATATTTTATCTATTAAATATTTGTATTGTTTTACAGTCGTAACAGAACCTTTGACGGAAACCGGACCCACGACGTGGCCCGCGAGAAATATGAGTTTGACACCCCTGCTCTGTACCTTAATCATATTGTAGCTAATATAAAAACTGAGATGTCATGGTAGCTTATTTTATTTTCAAATCTGGTTAAAAAAAAAAAAAAAAAAAAACAAATTTATTGTTGTAACAATGGCTTTTATTTCCCAAAGCTAAAGCTGCTTTAGACTGTGAAATTACATTTGTAAAGCACATTAATAAAGCACAATGGCATTTTTTTTTTAAACAAACTATCAAGCATGAAGGTGAAGAAACATAAAAATATTATTGATCTCAAATTAGTGACACATTTGACCGCTTTTCTTCGTGTGTCCTGTAGCAGGAAATGGGGAACTTCAACGAACGAATCAACCGGAGCTCACGCGACGTAAATGTACAGAAACGTGTTAGCGGTTAAGAAAAACGGATGCTTATGAAAATGCGGCACCACACAGTGTAACACTGTGACACACAAGAATGATATTTTTTATGGCGAGTGGACGTCAGCAGTTTTCAAACAAAACCAAAAAAAAAACTTGGGTATAAAATGACTCGATTGAAGCAGGATGATGACTTCAAGTGTTTAGGATTGTGGAATTTCAAATAACTCCAACACACAGCGAAGGACATCAATTATTAAAAAAAAAAACAACAAAAAAAATTAGGCTGATCATTATGATGTTCAATAACCCATACACGTTTAAGTGAAGCAGTTATTGCTAACTACAGCAGTCCGTTAAAAGTAGAAAATCCGCGAGAAGAGCCGGTGGACGACTGACATCGCTTGACGTCGCCTATCATTTACACTTTTCCCTTTTTAGCGGTGATCCCGGGTTGACTTTTAGATTTGCGAGGTTGGAGGGGGGGGGGTCGTGGTTGACGCGCAGGGACAGATGTGCGGTGCCGCCGCGTCGCCATCCTCCTCCTCCTCCTCGGCGCGGCTAGTAAATTTCTGGTGTTGACGTGGGTTTTGAACTGTGATCTGTTCCTTTTACTGTCCTTTGTCCCCTCGCCTCCGCTGCGCAAAGGTCCTCGTTGTGCCGCCCGCTGAGTACTCAGAGGCGCACACAACGTCGGCGTGCTTAGACTTTGTCGTCTAAAAACAAACAACAACAACAAAAAAGGAAATATGTTACACGCGTATTTTGAAGGAGTTCTGAGGACCGGGGTTCGATTCCGGCCCCGCCTGTGTGGATTTCGCATGTTTCTCCCCTGTGCCTGCGTGGTTTTTCCACTCCTATTTCTTCCCACATCCCAAAAACATGCAACATTTATTGGACACTCGAAATTGCCCCATGGTGTGATTGTGGGTGCGGCTGTGCGCTTCAAGTTACAAAAAATTCACGTTGCGAAACGACTTCCAGAACGGGTGAATTTCGTAAGTAGAGGTACCACTGTGTAAGACAATCTGGTGTGTTTGTGCATGAGGCTCATTGTGTGTCTTGCAAAAAGTCCCATGTGATGATAAAATGTCCCCCCCCCACCCCCCCAATGTGTGGAGTTCAGCCTATAGTTTGTCCCATAGCCAGGGTGGCCCTGACTTGGAATAAAACCACGCTCAATAGCATGTCCTCGTCTCGGAGTCCTGCATTTGCGTATATAATTCACAACAAATATGCAGCATTAAGTGGACACTCTAAATTGCTCCTAGGTGTGATTGTGAGTGCGGCTCTTTGTCTCGATGTTCCCTGCAATCGGTGGCGACCAGTTCAGGGTGTACTCTGCCTCCTGCCCGATGACAGCTGCGATAGGCTCCGGCACTCTCTGTGACCCTTGTGAGGATAAGCGTCTGTGAAAATGGATGGATGGATTCTTTACATTATGCACTTTGAATGCTTATTTTGGGTGGGGGCGGGGGGCGCTTGGAACGGATTACACCATTTCCATGTAAAATGCGGTTCAAGTTACAAAAAATTCATGTTGTGAAAAGACTTCCAGAACGGGTGAATTTCATAAGTAGAGGTACTACTGTGTCAGACAATCTGGTGAGTTTGTGCATGAGGCTCATTGTGTATCTTGCAAAGAGCCCCATACGCTGATAAAATGTCCCCCCTGCATTTGGTTATATAATTCACGACAAACATGCAGCATTAATTGGAGACTCTAAATTGCTCGTAGGTGTGATTGTGAGTGCGGCTGTTTGTCTCGCTGTGCCCTGCAATCGGTGGCGACCAGTTAAGGGTGTACTCTGCCTACTGCCCGACGACAGCTGCGATAGTCTCCGGCACTCCCTGTGACCCTTGTGAGGATAAGCGGCTGTGGAAATGGATGGATGGATTCGTTACATTAAGTACTTGGAATGCTTATTTAGGGTGGGGGCGGGGGGCGATTGGAACGAATTACACTATTTCCATGTAAAATGCGCTTCAAGTTACGAAAAATTCACGTTGCGAAACGACTTCCAGAACGGGTGAATTTCGTAAGTACGCGCGTGATCTTTCGCGCTCGACTGTGCAGATTCGGGAGCGCGATGGTGCGCGGGCGTCATACGCGCCCACCAAATCACAGTGACTGCAGTACAAGCGTTGGCCTCAAGAGTTCTACAAGGTGCCACGATCCAGCTCACCGGTACTGGTTGCAGTGTGCTGCCTGGTGCTCTTGATTTCCAAGAAGATGGTGTAGGTGTCGTAGGCGAACAGCAGACCAGCAATCAACCCGAACACCTGAAACAAAACGATCTCAATTCAGGTCCCACAGTCAACCCCCGCTAATTTCAAATTTGCTGTTCACAAATTCTCCAATTTTCTTAAGATTTGTAACACCATGAAATGTTAATATGGTGCAAATGCCCTGGTTAATTGTCGAGTAGCGATCGGTGAAAAGGACGTATGCTGGAAGTGGCATCAAGGCTGTCAGGGAGGAGCGAAATTTAGCCTGGGTTGTTAGTGGAAGTTCCAGTCTGCACGTGTACCGTATGGTTTTCTGTTGCTGACTGGCTCAAGCTAGCAAATGACAGGAACGTCGGCAAAGTGCACAAGCAGCCGGTGGGAGGACTTCAAAAGCGAGCAGCAGTAATTTTTTAACCAACCGGAAGACTCCAAAGTAACATGGTTGATATTATTGGAATGTTTTGTGATCAAAAATTGTTACAGGGTAAGCAATTCTTGAATGAAAAAAAAAAAAGGGGGGTTTGGCAATAACTACTAAGTAACTACTGTCATTTCCGGACTATAAACCGCGACTCTTTTCCACACGCTTTCAACCTTGCGGTTTATGCGGTGATGCGGCTAATTTGTGCATTTTTTTTTCTAAAGGCCGCAAGGGGCCCTCAAGTAGAAAATGTAAGAGTGAGAACGGTGGAATATATGTGCCAAGGAAGTGACTTTTACCGGTATGTTTTTTTTTTTTTTTTTTTAAACTTGCCCTGTTAGCGCGGTGCTAGCGTGTTGCTGCTGTGTTACTGCCACGTCAAAGTGATTTTTACTGGTATGTTGTTTTTTTTTTTTAACCGGCCCTGGTAGCGTTGAGCTAGCGTGTTGCTGCTGTGTTACTGCCGGATCTCAGTGATTTTTACCGGTATGTTTTTTTTTTAACTGGCCCTGTTAGAGCTGTGCTAACGTTAGTGCTGTGCTAGCATGTTGCTGCTGTGTTACTGTTGTGTCTAAGTGATTTTTACTGTTATTTTTTTTTTTTTTTTTTTTTAACCGGACCTGTTAGCGTGTTGCTGCTGTGTTACTGCCACGTCTAAGTGATTTTTACTGGTATGTTTTTTTTTTTTTTAACCGGCCCTGGTAGCGTTGTGCTAGCGTGTTGCTGCTGTGTTACTGCCGGATCTCAGTGATTTTTACCGGTATGTTTTTTTTTTTAACTGGCCCTGTTAGAGCTGTGCTAGCGTTAGCGCTGTGCTAGCATGTTGCTGCTGTGTTACTGTTGTGTCTAAGTGATTTTTACTGTTATGTTTTTTTTTTTTTTAACCGGACCTGTTAGCGTGTTGCTGCTGTGTTACTGCCGCATCTGTGATTTTTACAGGCATGTTTTGTTTTTTAAATGGCCCTGTTAGCGCTACGCTAGCGTTATCGCTGTGCTAGCGTGTTGCTGCTGTTACTGCCGCGTCACAGACACTGTTTTGAAAGAAAAGCTAAGGTATATTATTAAAACTTTGAAAACTCTGTGTACTGTCTTAGCAAATATCTCATGTTTTGTCGTGGGCACATGCGGCTTATAGACAGGTCCGGCTTGTGTATGTACAAAATGCTTTTTCCTTTAAAAATGTACCGGTTGAGGCTTATAATCAGGTGCACTGTATAGTCCGGAAATTACGGTAGATAGATTATATATATATTATATAAAACTACCCTGCACTATCATATTTGATGATATACTGCTGATATACTGTCCCTAATGTGACTGACTCAAAGCGACTCCCTACACCCATGTATACTTTGCGTTTTGTACTTCATCTGTTACAATAGTTTTTGTTTACTCCCGAGGAATTTCTTCTGTCCTTAAGTGGTATAAATGCACGGTTAAAATAATAAAAAAAAAAAACTATTCGCTCCATCGCAGTTCCTTTGCCAAGGCTCGGCTCCAGTCACCATCTTTCCACTCCACTCAGACGCTGCGCCCGTTTTGTCCGACATTCTTACACTGGCGGTGACAACTGTGCCCTTTCTTCACATCCTTTGTCGAAGCACTCGCTTGGGGTTTTAACTAGCGCTCTGCTACAACAATGAGTCACGCGCGGCGGCGCCGCCCATTTAATCACCCGGACGAAGGCCACGGCGAGCCTCTTAACTCGACCGTGTTTGCGTTCGACGAAAACTTGAGCTCACTGTGGAGCCGTTATTGTTACTCATAACAAAAGTGCGATATACAAATAATTCCTGCAGACAGTTTCTCGTTTTAAAAAAAGTTACTAGCGGAGGATTGGGCAGCTTATCACACAGAAAAAAAAAAAGACAAAAAAAAAAAACTGCAACCCTGTTTTGGGTTTTAAGGTTTTTATCCACACGCTTCATTTCCAATAAACCCACAGTAGTATCATATCAGTGGAGATATGAAATTTCCTCCATATAGTTCAGCACCAGTACTGCATAATTTTTGTGAAAGTCCGGTCAGGTTCATCCTGAAATTTCCCCTCGAGGGCTAACTTTTTGTACTTTTTATCTTTTGTCCCTTTCATGATTTTAGATGATCATTTCTGGCCACCTACAATTCAAACATAACAATCGCGTAACTTTCGTCGAGCGGCCAACCCGAACGTGAAGGAAACCGGAACCGCGACGGGCGTGCGGCAGCGCCACTGACCCCGCCTGCGATGCGAGCGCCGTCCCCAGCTCCTCCGATCACGCACACGAGGGAAGTGATGATGTAAAGGATTGCGCCAATGCCGGCCCTGAACAGGTCCTGAGTGAAAACGGGCAAAAAGCAGAAGTTGAGGTTTCGTTTTGTCCCCCCCCCCCAACCACCGCCACAGTCACGCTCGCCACGTACGCTCCACATCCAGTTGACCAGCTGGAACTGCTTGTCCAGCTCCATCATGAAGATGCCGAAGAAGACCATGGCGAAGATCATCTCGCAGATGGCCACGGCCGAGTAGCCGCCGTACAGGGACGCCGCGTAGCAGATGATGATGATGAAACTGACGAACTGCGGCGGGGAGAAAGGCGGACAAACAAACTTTAGACACAGAGAACCATCTGGGGAAAAAAAAATTGGAGGGATCAATCGATTGTCATACATCAAAGGAGCAGAGTAGTAGAATTGCAAGCGTTAAAATTTATGAATCACGATAGCGACGCGGCCTTGGTGTCTTTCGCGGAGCCGACCGACGACATCGGCGAATGACGGCGATGAAACCCAATCAGCCGATCAGCATAAAATGATCATGATCGGTTGAGATCGAGCTCAAATTGGCAAAAAGGCTACCATCAACTCATAAATTCACAACGAGCGGAAGGACAATAATCATTTTTTCTGCGGTAATGGTTTGCCCGAGTCCGACGGACCCCAAAGAAGAACACGGAATGACAATACATTAGGTACAGTTGCCTCATGTTAATAATGGTGAAAAGGAGATTTGAACACAAGTGGTGCAGCAACATGTAGACATCACAACACTCGTGGGGTTGGATTCATTATCCTCTGCAAAAATGATGACGAATACAGCTGAGCAAATTGTAAAGAGCGGAGTCGTAGAATTTCAAGTGTTGGGGGGAAAAAAAACCCAAAACAAAACAAGGTACAGGTTTTACTATTTTAATATTTTGTAAACCGCTGTAACGTGATGTATTTTTAAAGATAATATAGTATTTGAATAAAAAAACATTGAACAAAAAAGTACTTAGTGATTCAATCCAAATGTATTGCACACAAAAGTTAAAAATCATAGCAATGTAATTTTCAAAAAAATTAAATGCAAAAGTCTTAAACTTAAAAGTTAAATACAACTGAACTGTACTTGCGCAGTGATTCTTTCGGATATCACATGAAACTTTATGAATATTATGCGGTCATCTTCTGAGTACCCACCAGCACAATAATACTCTAGAATACTCTGACATGTGTGTTCAATCAAACCTCAAATTTCTTCATATCAGAGGAAAAAAAAAAGAAGGCCTGCATTCTTCTCAATTTTTTCTCCAAAAAGTGCTGCCAGCTTGGAAAGAAAATATTCATAATTCACAGACAGATGGCTGCCTACGATTGGCCAACTCTGACTCGTGCTTCCGTCGAAATGCCTTCAGACAACATTGCCCAATGCTCACAAGCAAAACCTCCCCATTTAGGAACAGAGCTCAATTCATTATTTGCATTTTTTTTAACATTACATATTTATCGGCAAACTATAAATGAGTAAACAATCAACCCCATTTTCTAAAACGACACCTGTATAAAAGCAGTTTGTGGGGTTTTTTTTCCTCCCCAGTTGAATTATTCAACAGATTTTCCCCAAATTTTATATCGCGGCTTTTGTAAATACACATCACTCGCAATAACCAGCCTGACATATTAAATATGTTTAAAAGGGGAATTTCATCCTTGATTCATTTGTGTCTTCTCAAAGAACAACAACCACACGACTAAAAGTTGAGTATAGAAAGAGAGTCAACTCATATCAAAATTTCACATTTTTAGCCAGGTGGTTTTATAGAATTGTTAAGCGATGTAACAAAATATGTACGAGCGAGTTTAGAATTATTCAATGTTGCCCTAGTAATATTTTATATATATTTATATAATACATGAGCACTTATTTTTTTTTTTTTTTTTTTTTTCAAAGGGTAATGTTAGAAAATGAGTTAAATTGATCATAAAAATGCCGATCCTAAATCATCGTCATAGTTTGGTGTACATTCACGGGTCCAAAGTATTGATACTGTCTGAAACTCAATTTCGATCCAAGTCTGGTCCACATCAAGCCTGGTCCAGGTCATGCCCCCGAGAGTCAAATACCCCACCGTGATCGGTAAATCCGTCAGTTCCAGACACACACAGCACCGCAAAAGTGCCATTTACCGTATTTTCCCGACTATAAGGCGCACCCTCAATAAATGGCACATTGAAAAACTTTTTTTTCCATGTATAAGGCGCGTAGAATCGACGTTACATAATGCATCCATTAGACGGAGCTGCACTCAATATTGATCCATATATAAGGCGCACCGTCCGCTTTGGAGAAAATTAAAGGCTTTTAGGTGCAGTACATACAATACAGTGCGTAAAAATCAAGGGCCACAAAATGTGGTTTTACCCAAGTGGCCCCCGGGCCGCCACTTTGACACCCATTGCATAGATAACTCTTAATAATTCATGGGAGCGTCCATTCTTGGCGCATTTTTACTATCTGCGGTAGGGCTCGGCCCCCCCGCCCCCCTCTGTGAATAGCGAGGGCGGACTGAATTCTTGGCATGTGCCGCGCATGGTTGCGTTTTATTCTGAGAGGCGGACACACCAGTGTCAAGTCGCCGCGGCCTTCGCGAGCCGCTCGTGGCCCAAGACTCCCGACGCGAGTCCCGCATCTGTCGCTAGCGCTTCCCCCTCACCATCGGGGCCAGGAATGCGGTTGGTGACGTGTGGCGGCCGAGGCCGCTCTGGACTGACACCTGCCCGACCCCCATTGGCCGCCCAAGCACTGTGTACATTTTTTTGTTACCCTTATGAGGATAAGCGGCAAGGAAAATGGATGGACTTTCAATTTTTTGGGGAATGTGGGAGAAAACTGGAGCGCCCGGCAAATGTGCAAGGGGATGGGTCGTCCCCCACTGGAAGCAAAACGTATGCGGAGGGCGCTCACGTTTCACAACTACTTTACCGTGATGCCGTAAGCAGCTGTAATGTTCGTCGTCTTTCATAGAGGATAAAGAATATATGCCCGTGATTATGTGATATTGTCTGTCTACTTGTGGTGCTTCAACATTTGTGTTCAAATAATTGAATACAGGCTTATAACACAGCAAATATTTATCCATCCATCCATCCATCCATTTTCTCAGCCACTTATCCTCACAAGGTTTGCACTCACAATCACACCGACAGCGCAATTTCATCCATCCATCCATTTTTTTGCTGCTTATCCTCACTTGGGGGTACACCCTGAACTGGTCGCCAGCCAATCACAGGGCACGTCGAGACAAACGGCCACACTCACAATCACACCCAGGGGCAATTTCATCCATCCATGCATTTTCTCAGCCACTTATCCTCACAAGGTTTGCAGGGAAAGTTTGCACTCACAATCACACAGACAGCGCAATTTTATCCATCCATCCATCCATTTTTTTGCTGCTTATCCTCACTTGGGTCGCGGGGAGTGCTGGAGCCTATCCCAGCTGTAAACAGGCAGGAGGCGGGGTACACCCTGAACTGGTCGCCAGCCAATCACAGGGCACGTCGAGACAAACGGCCACACTCACAATCACACCCAGGGGCAATTTCATCCATCCATGCATTTTCTCAGCCACTTATCCTCACAAGGTTTGCGGGGAAAGTTTGCACTCACAATCACACAGACAGCGCAATTTTATCCATCCATCCATCCATTTTTTTGCTGCTTATCCTCACTTGGGTCGTGGAGAGTGCTGGAGCCTATCCCAGCTGTCAACGGGCGGGAGCCGGGGTAGACCCTGAACTGGTCGCTAGCCAATGGCAGGTCACATCGAGACAAACGGCAATCACAATCACACCAAGGGGCAATTTCATCCATCCATTTTCTTCGCCGCTTATCCTCACAAGGTTTTCGGGGAGTGCTGGAGCCTATCCCGGCTGTCAAGGGGCAGGAGGTCGGGTACACGCTGAAGTGGTCGCCAGCCAATCGCAGGTCACGTCGAGACAAACGGCCGCAATCACAATCAATCCAATTAATGTTGCATGTATTTGGAGTGCCCACCCAGAGAAAAGCCACGCAGGCACGGGGAGAGCATGCAAATTCCACACAGGCCTGTCCGGGATTGAACCAGGGACCTCAGAACATTGAGGCCGACGCTTAACCAGCTGATCCACCGTGCCGCCCGAAGTAATTGAGTGACAATAAAGCCATTTAATTATAGAGTATGTCAGCGCCCATTACGTATATTCCATGTATTGCGACGTAAATGTTACGCATCACCCAAAATGATTCCACAAGGACGCCGGCGCGCCGCTTCACGTGTTGTCGGACTGGCACAGGCCGCCGCCTCAATAGAGGGACGGGGCGTACTCGAGGTCCTCCGCGAACCGTCACAAAAGAGGCTCTGTAGCGAGCAGCTGGGACCAGCCCACTCCGCGACAAGGGGGCCTCGGAACAAGGCCGCCTCAGAGAGACGCCGACACCTCCGTGCCGCCGGCGCGGCCGCGCATCTGCTGGCGCCGCGCCCGTTGGAAAAGATCGACGGCATGCTTTGAATGGTTAGCTAAATATGGTCGGCGCGCACACGTGTGAGTCAGAAGCTCCTCAAACAGCAACGGTCGCTAGGGAAGTGGCTTCCATTTTGGGGCGTTTTCCCCTCACACCCGCCTCCCTTCAACAATTACGGCGGCTCACTAAAGAGGAAAGCATGTGTTCGGCGCAAAATGGAATGTTCCGTTCGCGGAGCCAGTCACTGACAGAAAAAAAAAAAAAAAAATGATATTCTGTTATGTTTCAATGACGCAGCACGGTGGGCGAACGAGGGGGGGGGGGGGTGGCGCATCTGACTCACTCTTTTGAGGGCCAGGGTTAGAATCTGGGCTACGGGTTTCTAGTGTAGAATTTGCGACGTAACCGGAGAAATCGCACCGATAATTATAATAATAATAATAATGGTGACGTTAATATCTGTAGCGATCGATACAGTTGAAACCAGACGTTTGTATACACAGTTAGCATAACTAAAATGATTATAACATTTTGATTAATGCAACAATAATGAGATAATTTTGTATATATATATATATATAAATTTTTTAATAATTGAATAATATTTCTTTTGAAGTGGGTAACTTGGCTCAAAGGTTTTTGGGCAACCGTCCACAAGAGTCTGAAAGTACTCTGCCGGAATCCTGGCCCGTTCCTCCCTGACAGAACTGCTGGAACCGAATCGGGTTTGTTTGTTTGGCTCGCTCGCACCTCCATTTTCGGATCTGACCGCAAATGCAACGTATAAATACAAACAATATAATAAAAGATATTTAAAAAAAAAAAAAATTTCGGCAGAGTCGATTGTCAATTTTCGATCACAACGGATTCGTGCGCAGCCCTCGTCGCTCATTGTGCGGTGTGCAACGCTCTAATTTTACTTATACAAATGATGCCCTCTGTAAAAATAATTCATAATGTAACATCTCAATTTTGTTCCTGCACTAAGTGGGACTTCTGATATGATTTATATAAGACAGGCCGTTTAAATGTAATTTGTTTGTATCTTTGTTCTGTGTCGGACCACTGACGTGCTGTAAAAAGATAGTTTCGTTGGTTTGAACCTCTGCGCCACTAAATTTCACGCATATAAAACAATACAGTATCATTTTGGACATATGTATTGTCGGACTGCGACTTCTAATCCAACTCGTAAGAGAGAACAGATTTGATCAACGGGAAAATCTGCCACCTTGGAGCTGAGCGAAGAGCAATGCGACTAAACGGAGCGAGTACAACATCCATCCGTCCATTTTCTTAGCCGCTTATCCTCACGTGGGTCGCGGGGAGTGCTGGAGCCAAACGAGACAAACAGATGACTAGAAATGACTAGAAATTTTTTGCGAGATCCGCGCTGTCGCTAATTCTTTGCTTTGATGTAAGAGCAAAAACTTGACATACGAGCGCTCTATGGAACTCAGCTGATTTCACAACAAGAAACGGCATCCATCCATTTTCTTCGCCGCTTATCCTCACGAGGGTCGCGGGGCGTGCCGGAGCCTATCCCAGCTGTCAACGGGCAGCAGGCGGGGCACACCCTGAACTGGTCGCCAGCCAATCGCAAGGCACATACAGACAATCACACCTAGGGGCAATTTAGAGTGTCCAATGTTTTTGGGATGTGGGAGGAAAGCAGAGCGGCCGCGTAGGCACGGGTAGAACGTGCAAACTCCACACAGGCGGGTCCGGGTTTGAATCCGGGACCTCGGAACTGTGAGGCCAACGCTTTACCATCGGAGCCACCGGGATTAAAACAAAGTTATACAATTTCATGGAACAAATATTAGAACCGAGGTTAAAAATATCGCTCGATTCACTCCAGATCGTTGAGGCCGGCAGAGTCCTCGCGGGCCCCCGTCACCCCCCCACCGGCAACCGAGTGCGATATGCGTCTTCCTGCTCTTGAATTCACATTATCTTGGCCATCCACGGGCGAAGATGACTTTCTCAAGCACTTTAACAAATGGGGACGCATCGGATGAGGGTAGAATAAACAAAAAAAAAAAAAAAAAACGGTGCGAGGAATTTGTGCCCGGGACGTCGGTTTGTAAGATCCTTGACTTTACGAGGGCGGACACCGAGGGGAGGGCGGGGAGGACATTTTACAACCAGCGACTTCTCACCGAAGAAGAAACACTTTTCGCCCTTTCTATTTCCAGCGCTTTAACGGGGCTCCGCTGCGACGACTCCGCAGCTGCGGTGGCAAAGCGGTGACTTGTCAACAAGGGCGATGATGCGGAACCCGAGAAAAAGTCAACTCGTCACTTTCGCGGAAGGAGTTTGATCGATTTCACTTCTATCATGGCACCGAAATGCCGGTGTTTAAGTAGAAAGCCTCTTTAATGCGTGGCTGAGTTTCGAACTCCCGTGTGCCGTTGGTGCCAAATGAGAAAACAAAGGCCGCATCAGGGACGTGGAAAATTCTTAAACTCTGTTGGTGATCCCTCTTCACCCCCCCCCCCCACGTGTTTCATTCCGTGCGTACCACAGGGAGCAATAAAAGGCATCGTTTTGGCTTGTTTACAAACTGAAAAATCTGCTCAGCCCTGATGTGGATCGAGCTTGAGAATCCACTTCTTCATTTAAATCCCTGGAAAGTGAAAATACCGCAATTTCCCGCCTATAAAGCGCACATTACGGTACATTTGTAAAGGAAATACCATTTGGTACGTACAAAAGGCGCGCCTGTATAAAAGCCGCAAGTGCCCACATTGAAACACGAGATATTTACAAAGAAAGATGGTGGTACACAGAGAGTTTAACGCCTGTCCTGCTAATGCTAACGCTAGCGCTCTAACATGCCCAGTTAAAAAAAAAAAAAAAACATTCCGGTAAAAGAGACACAGCAGTAACACGCTGGTTAGAAAGACGGTACACACAAAGAGTTGTCAAAGTTGTAATACCTTAGCTTAGCTTGACAAAGCAACAAGACGGTAGCACGAAAAAAAAAAAAACATACCGGTAAAAATGACTGAGATGCGGCAGTAATACAGCAGCAACACACTCGCGCAGCGCTAACAGGGCCGGTTTAAAAAAAAAAAAAACATACCGGTAAAAGTCACTTCCTCGGCAGATATATTCCACCAGTCTCACCCTTACCGTTTTCGCTCAAGTGCCCCCTTGCGGCCGTTAGAAATAATGCCCAAATTAGCCGCATCACTGCATAAACCGCAGGGCTGAAAGCGTGTGAAAAAAACTTGCGACTTATAGGCCGGAAATTACGGTAAATATGAATTATTTGTAAATCTGGCAAACGACGGAGAAAAATTGTTTAAAAACTGCCAGATTTGAATGACGGAAACACAAGTAAGTATAGAAAATGAAGATACCAAATTGTGAAAAATCGATCCGTTCACTCTGAAACGTTGTGGTTATGGCGTCTGAGTGCGCGCCAACCACGCCCCGCTCGACTGTCAATCAAGTAAGACTTCTATGACCGGAAAAAAATGGATATTACTTCGTCAAGCATCTTTATGGAGCTTGCACAAAACAACATTTGAGGCAAAAAAAAAAAAAGCGAGAAAAAAAACCAAAACTCACTAAAATGTCCGCATGGTGAACTTCAGTTTCCATTTCTTAAGAGGTCAAAGGTGACATGAACTGTACAGCGAGATAAGATGCAAACTTGTTTATGCCGTTTTTTAATTTTTTTGTTAGGACGCGAGGGTATGACAAGACAAATGTGTCGCAGAAAAATGTGTGCATGTTAAAAGGGACATCATTGAAAATCTTTCACTACACAAAAAAAAAGAGAGTAAAAAGTTAAATTAACAAAAATTAATTAAAAAAATTAAAATGAAAATTAATAAATTAATTAAAAAAAAATAAAATGTAAAAAGTAAACAACCCAGTTAATCTTTTGTTAACTGTAAAAAAAATGTGCTCGTATGTGAGGCGTTCGAACTCTGTCGTCACAATTTGGCTAATTTTGCAATACTGCGTCCAGAACTGAGTTTCTGCCGTACGCGCCTCACGAATGAATCCGCTCGGTCAAGACGCGCCGACTCCGCTACGGAGAGAAAACGTTCGACGTGAAAATGGACGCTAGTTTTCATCTTCGCGCTCTTCTTTGGGGGGGGGGGGAGCCTGCTAGCCTGGTCGCAACTGCCTGACTCCGCCCTGGTTGTCATAGTAACGACAGCCTCGGTTCAGAGGACTCGCTGAACTGTTCAATCCCACCAAACTTGTAAGCGAGTGCTGTAATTCTTTACTCGTTGTGGAATTTGACTGAAGAATGCAAGACTAAATGGGGAACGTTTTAAATTGTGACGAAAAAAATGTCTCCTTAAAAAATGTCAACATGCTCCACAGATCACATCGGTTTCCCTTTTTTTGGGTGAAATTTTGTACCAAATTGGTAAAGTGCGTTCTCACTTTTAATACTGGCATTTGTTACAAAATACGTTGGGGGAACATTTTAACAATTAGCGCTAATGGTACACCAGTGACGTCAAACCCGGTTAAGCATCAATTTGTTGCATATTAACCCTTTACGAGAGCAGTACAAAATGATAACTGAAATGCCAACAACTGCAAACACACTTTGGCGTTCATGCCGTTTTCTGTAAACTATGATTGTGACACGCGCAAAGCAAGCGTGCTTGATTCTTAAATAATCTTACTTTTTATTTGTATTTATTAGATATCCCAGTCACGGCTTATAAACAATGTAGCCAGCGACGAAAATGTATTCAGAAAGGTCGCAACTTTGTAATTTCGTCTAAAATACACACACACACGTGATTTTCCGTTTTTATAGTTTTCTTTAAAACAAGGAAATATTTACATTAAACCTCGTTGACGAGTAGCGAGGCGACGCCTAAAGGTCTCGCACAGTTCCTCCATTTTAAATTGAGGAGGAAGCCGCTTGACTAACTATCGGCAATCAAATTCACTTTGATAAATCCAGATGATTGCGACATTTCGTAACGTGGCAGCAGAGTGAGTGACCACTTACTATTTCTGCCGCGAGGATCATCCCTTTTTGGGTCCTCACGTAACTTTTCAGCTTCTCCATGCAGCTGGCACCGGAGCCTGACGCTGACGTATCGGCCATTCTTGCAAGTCTTCTTCGAAATTGAAATTAATGAGTACAGTTGTTGTTATTTTGGGGCGCAACGCTGCTTAAGAGTTTTAGAACAAAAAAAAAAATATGAATAAACAACAAGTGCGGGTCAGAGGAAGCAACCGCGCACGGCACGGACGAAGAAGACGTGCTCGCTCGCTTGAATGCCGAGTGGGCGGAGTGAGGCGAGGCAGAAGACTCGAGGAACGACCGACGGGACTCTCCGAACCGTCACCGGGGCGTCGCCTTTCACTTTTCCCCATTTTCCCCCACGGGGGAAGTGCGCTGCGTTCACGGTCGACTGGGAACTCCGGAAGTCCGAGACGCCACCGCTCCAAGATGGACATTTCCGATCCCCGTCCTCACTTTTCAAGGGACAAAGACGCCATTGCGATTGTCACACTTAGATGAGGCAATCTTCTTTCAGGTTTACGTTTCGAAATTTGTTTGGCACAATGTTTTTTTCCCATTTACTATTTTATAAAGAAATGACGACTGGAGCAGAACGCAAACAGGACTTTCTGTCACAGCGTGTTGCCTTCGAGAATTCACGGACAAAACGACTTCTGAACATTTTGCTGAATTCCTGCACTGTAAATAATTTTAACAAGCAAACTTGAGATTTTAAATTAAAAAAAAAAAAAACTGAAATAAGTTGTTCTCGATCATATATCCATCCCGTAAATATTAATCTCAGCCGATATTTTCGCCATCCGCACTTTGTTCCCCCTCGGTTTTGAGGTCAGTGTGCAGTTATTCAACGAGATGCTTCAATGGAAGTTATGAGTCACAATAGTGGTGGGCAAAGCCATGTACGGTCAGGTCTGTTCTGTAAATGAGGATTTACGTTACCAAGAGTTTTGCAATATTAGTTATGTCGTTTTTCCTTCTTTATACAAACGTAATCATGCAGATTTTATTCATCTTAAGTTGTTGATTTGTTCATTTATACATCAAACCATCCATTTTCTTTTGCCACTTATCCTCATAATGGTCGCAGGGAGTGCCGGAGTCTATCCCAGCTGTCAACTGGCAGGAGGCGGGGCACACCCTGAACTGGTCGCCAACCAATCACAGGCCACATCGAGACAAACAGTTGCACTCACAATCACACCGATAGGGCAATTTCATCTGTCCATCAATTTTCTTTGCCGCTTATCCTCACAAGGGTCGCAGGGAGTGCTGGAGCCTATCCCAGGTGTCAACTGGCAGGAGGCCGGGTACACGCTGAACTGGTCGCCGGCCAATTGCAGGCCACATCGAGACAAACAGTTGCATTCACAATCACAGCGACAGGGCAATTTCATCCATCCATCCATTTTTTTTTTTGCCGCTTATCCTCACGAGGGTCGCGGGGCGTTCTGGAGCCTATCCCAGCTGTCTACTGGCAGGAGGCCGGGGTGCACCCTAAACTGGTCGCCAGCCAATCGCAGGGCACAGCAAGAGACAAAAAGCCACACTCACAATCACACTTAGGGGCAATTTCATCTCTCCATCAATTTTCTTTGCCGCTTATCCTCACAAGGGTCGCGGGGAGTGCTGGAGCCTATCCCAGCAGTCAAGGGGCAGGAGGCGAGGTACACCCTGAACTGGTCGCCGGGCAATCGCGGGGCATGTCGAAACAAACAGTCGCACTCGCAATCACACCTAGGGGCAATTTAGAGTGTCCAATTAATGTCGCATGGTTTTGGGATGTGGGAGAAAACCGGACTGCCCGGGGAAAACCCACTTGGGCATGGGGAGAACATGCAAACTCCACACAGGCCGTGTCCGGCATTGAACCCAGGTCCTCAGAACTGTGAGGCCAACGCTTTACCAGCTGAACCAGTGTGCATCCTCATTTATAAATATTATTGCAAATTGTATTTGGGCTGGTTTGAGGGTGCCCGGAAATAGCTTGGATGGGCTCCAGCAACCCTTGTGAGGATAAGCAGCTATATTTTGTGAAACAATTATAAACAGGCAAATTTCCCAAAAACAAAAAAAATATATTTGAACAGAAGTACACATACTAACCTTCAACAGAATAATTTCAAGTTTATTTCATTTTTGTTTCACATGGAGCCCATACAGAAAGAATACAGCATAATTCTGGAGAGTTTTGGATATTGTTCCATCTCTGACTTTATCATGATCATAAATACTAATATGTATACATCATACACAATAAACACGGCACTATCCAAAGGTGTAGAGTATCACAAGACGTCATTCACCACTAACAACAGAGTATATTTCATTGGAGCATATTTAGAAGAGCTACGGAGAGAAGAAAAGGATGTTTTGGAAAGAAAGAGCGAATCCAAAAGCGAGGCGTCGGACGAGGTGAAGTCCGCGTCGGAAGCAAAAACTACAAAGGGCGACGCGTCGGCAACCGCGTCAGACGCAACCGGCAGAGCCGTTGAATTATCTTTATTGCCTGAATTGTGCTTTGTGGAACTGTAGATGGTCCGCCGCCGTCCTCCAGCTTCTCCAATGAGATGAGGGGTGCCTCAGGGCAAGAGCGAGACGACGCCTGCGGTAATTTCACTCGCCGTTCGACGGGGGCGCGAGGAAGGAAGGATTTGCGAAGAAACGTCACCGCCGGTTTTTTTTGTTCGGACGACTTTCGAAAGGTCTTAAAACGTGGACTCGAGCTGATTTTCTTTCGCCGCGGGTCAAAGTTCACGTGAGGCGGGAACAAAATTACATGAACTTTATGAAACGCACAAACGGGATGAAATTCACTGACAAAATCTGGCCGAACGACAAGACGCAATCGGGAAAGTCAGAAATATCGGCAAGATAAATTGGAAACGGGGACGCTGGGGGGGTGGGGGGAACGACACACACCCAGAGAATTTAAGTGGGAAAAAAAAATCCATTTCAAAGCACTGCTAAAGGTCACCTTGCTATGCACATAATTACTAGTTATTAATTAAGGTGGATGCAGTGCGAAGACCCCCCCCCCTTGCAATTATTCATAGGCCAAACCTAACCTAACCCCTTTTTCAGCCCCCCCTCCCGCAAAATGTTGCATTTGTGATCATCCTGGTAAAAAAAAACAAACAAACCAACGTCCATTTGGTGGAGTTGTATAGATGCGATGCCACACCCGCCACGCCCGCCACGCCCGCTTTCCTCCCACTTCCGCATCTCCCGATTTTTGTGGGCGCCTTGAAAAACGCGGGTGGGGTGGGGCTCCCCTTTATAGTCCCGTTTCTAACGCCGTTTCCCCCCACCCCCACCGTAAAACGCCAATCAGAACATAACATGAAAAAGATGCCAGAAAAGACAAAATCATAACAATAATAATAATGTCAGCGTGAATACTGTACGGGAGAGGAGCTGAAGGGCAACGATCAAACGGGACACTCCAAGACCAGAACCCGAGTCAGTCCAGTTGAATAACTCTGTGCTCTACATTTGTTGTATAACAACTAATATGGAGTGCACAATTATTCAAGGGAGTACACAGAATCATGTATATGTATATGTATATATATATATATATATGTATACATACACATATACAAATCATATACATATATATATTAGCATTTTCATATTTACACAGCACAGACGATACATTCTCTCAAGTTAAATATTACTACAATGTTTTTAACCGCGCCCACCAATATTAAGTCTTTTTTTTTCTCCCCCCCCCATGACAAGATTTCGTCTGAAATGTTCGATGCATGTTTTGGTTTTTGTATTCAAGTTTTTTTGTGAATTTTTTTTTTTTTTCTCGCATAACCAAACAGACAATCCTCCATTGTCTTCTATAGTTAAATACATCACGAGAATAAACATCATGTTTACAGCCAAGACTCCGACCCCCCCTCCCTCCCTGACCCCGTCCCGATCCCTAAAGGTGTCGTCGACCCACTTTTGGCCTTTTTTCCCCCCCAGCCTATCCCGCGTCGAGCCCTCCCCCAACCCCGACTCACATGTACACAAACAGACTAACAGACGAGTGCAGAAATGCAGGCGGCGGTCGAGCGCCGGAATCCCAAGGTCACCCTGGGAAGAGGACGACAGGAAGTGGAGACGTCGTTAACCCGTTCGCGCACGATTCATAACCCAAATGAAAGACATTTTGCGGCGGATTGGTGAGGTGGCGGCCACCAGGCTGGAAAGGACGCGTTTGTCGGGTCCGAACGGTTTTCCTACGAGGGCGGCGTGCTCGCTAACGAAGGATGTTTGAAATTCAGCCATTTATGTCGCAAATATTATATGATATTATTATATATATATATTATTATTATTATTATTAGATGGCAGCAATTAACGTTTCTATTTTTTTGTGACATTTTTCTTTGTTAATGTGCCGCGAGATTTTTCATTTGGAATCTATGTGCCTTGGCTCCATCCATCCATTCGTCCATCTTATCCTCACAAGGGATGCGGGAGGGATGGAGTCTTATTCCAGTTGTCTTCAGCCAGGAGGCGAGGCTCACCCCGAATTGGTCGCCGGCCAGTCGGAGGGCGCGGGGAGACAAACAACCAGTCGCACTCACAATCACACCTATGGGCAATTTAGGGTCTGGGGTGTGGGAGGAAACCGGAGTGCCTGGAGAAAAGCCACGCAGGCACGGGGAGAACATGCGAACACCACGCAGGCGGGACCGTGATTTGAGCC
Source organism: Syngnathoides biaculeatus (assembly GCF_019802595.1). Taxonomy (NCBI): domain Eukaryota; kingdom Metazoa; phylum Chordata; class Actinopteri; order Syngnathiformes; family Syngnathidae; genus Syngnathoides; species Syngnathoides biaculeatus. The sequence goes on from NC_084641.1 coordinate 29,599,324, forward strand.
CCGGCGTGGCGGTCTGAGCGCTCCCCTGTGCTGAAAAGTCTCCTCGGGATGAATGCGCATGCGTTACTAACGGGGGAACTCTGGGTACGTAGAAGACGCTTACTGGGAAATCTCCCGGTCTCATGGTTCCCCTTCTTCTACATAGAGGGCGATAAACATATGTTATATCCTAACCCTTAAAACAAAAGTTGCTAAAAAAAAAATATATATATATATACACATATATGTACGTTCGCTGCGTTCGTCTTTCTGAGACGTCCGTAGCGAACGTGAACACTCGGCGACAAATTGTGGAATGGCACATGTCGAAGCATTGGCGGGGATGTTTCAGACTGGCCGGAATTTTGACAAAATATATGCGCATGCGCGTTAATCACAAGAAGACTTTTCAGCACCGGGAGCGCTCAGACCGTCACACCGGCGCACAGAACTGTGAGGCTAAAACGCTCTCCTTGGCTTCAGAAAGATTGAAAATCACTGCTCTGCTCGGATCATATATGCTAATCAGTGAGGTCAACAACAGGAAGCAGAACTGGAGGTACCAGAAATGAAGATGTTGAGGTTCTCGCTAGGAACGGATAGGATTAGAAATGAGCTCATTAGAGGGAGGGACAGACAAAGTTGGATGTTTCGGAGACGAGATTCGAGAGAGAGCAGACTTGGATGGTTTGGACATGTCCAGAGGCCAGAGAGTGAGCAAATCGGTAGGAGGATTGGTAATGATGGAGCTACCAAGGAGGAGAGAGAACGACGTTGTGAGGGAAGGTGGCGTTAAGAGAGGAAGAAGCACGAGATGGACTTAGATGGAAAAAGATGACACGCTGTGGCGACCCCTAATCGGGACAAGCCGAAAGGAAAAGAAGAAGTGAGGTCAAACCAACATTCAAACACGACAGAAACAATGGATGCTAACTCACTGTAATTAAATTACTTCACGCACACAGAAAGGTTGGAGGCTGATTCGACAAAATAGCAGCATGTTTACGTTTGTGCTAGCACTAGCTCGCTGGGCTACATAACATTTTTTTGCGAGGTGTATTTAAAGTATCCGAACATACCTCAAGCAAGCCTCGAACGAAAGTCCTCTCCTCGGCACCGGTGACCACCACCACCACACATTTTCCTCCATTTTGTTCTTAAAATACAGTCGGCGCAAACCAGTCTTGTTGACATCATCACGGTAGCAGGTGTTAAATAGATAAGGTCCAAGTATCGTCCCAAAAAAAAATGGGATGCGGTGGTATTCAGAATAAAACTTTTTAATCCAGTCGTCTAACATTGTGCGAGTGCGAAAGAACAAATTTGTCCTGTGGTCGGATCAGGGTATTACATTTCTGTCTCAGATGTGTTGTCTGGCCCAAGTGGTTTCTTTTTAATTTTTTTAATAACTGTACTGGCCATCAGATAGTTACAGTTCTACGTCAACTGCCCAAACTGAAAGGCACGCACACGGTCAGTCAAATTTCGTTCTTTGAACTCGTTCAGGTACAATAGCGCCCACGGCCCTCATCAGGAGAAGAAAATGAATGGATTAAAATTGGTGCATTTATTGTGTCACAGACCATGTGGGGTTTTGTGTCTCGTGTCAACCGTCGAGACCTTCGAGTTCCCGGGAATTACAGTCTCACAGGATCTGAAGTGGGAGACGAACATGAAGTCCATCCTCAAAAAAGCCCAGCAAAGCTTGCGGCTTCTGAGGAAGGACGGCCCGTCACAAGAGCTGCTGAAAGAGTTCTACAGAGTGCTCATCCAATCAGGACTCTGTATAGTCACAGTCTGGTTTGGGGCCGCCACAAAAAAGGACAAACTTCAACGGACAATCAAAACCCTTGAACTAATTGTAGGCACCACTCTACCTACTGAGACTTGCATGGCACTCGAACTATGTCCAGAGCGGGCAGGATCCTTTCGGACCCTCCACATCCTGGCCACCAGCTCTTCCAGCTACCTTCCGTCGGGTAGGCGCTACCGATCAATGCGAGGCAAAACTAGCAGGCGGTTTTTTTTTTTTTTGTTTGTTTTACCTCTGGCAATTAAGTCATGAAATTCTTGATCAGCGAAGCGACTATTTCCTGCCTCGTGCTGTTGCTGAGACACAACCTCACATTCTGCTGGTCCAATCAGGATTAGGAACATATCCTGTAGACTATCGCACGATTTGTCACTTTAAACTACCCCCTTTGCACAATTGTCATTGCACCGGTCTCGCGCTAACAGGTCTTGGCACTCTGTCTAAGCTGAACAAAATGTGCGGGGTTGACGGACTCTAACTGGTCTAAATGCTAGCAGACTCTGGATCTTTGCGCAACTGTGACTCTCATAAGAATTTGTTCCCGATTAGTTGTTCTTCGTTCTCGTTAGTTAGTTAGTTAGTTTGTTCTTCTTCTCGGTACTCGACATGACCGCCGGAGACAAATTCCTTGTGTGTTACATACTCTCGGCCATTAAAGCCGATTCTGATCATCTCTTCGTTGTACTCAGTTCGGAGCTATCGTGCGTTTTGTGACAAGATCGCGATCACTCACCATCTTGCAGGCTCACATTTGATTGGAGTAGGAGGTGGGCTGCTGTTCGTAGCCCTGGCTGTAGCCGCCGTCCTCGTTGTAGCCCCCCTGCTGGCCATATTCGGGCTGGTAGCCCCCCTGGGAGCCGGCGTAGGGGTCCTGCTGACCGTAGCCGCCCTGGGCGAAGGAATCGGGGGCGGGCTGCTTTTCCTGCGACGGCATGTACGTTCCCGCGAAGGCCGCCATCCAGCCCGTCTCCTTGAAGACGAACCACAGGTTTCCTAACCACAGGATCAGGTTGATGAATCCAAACGCCTGAGGGTCACACGAGAAGCGAGACACCAGGTGACTAAAGTACTCTGGACTTAAGTCATACAGCTTGAATAAATGTTACCCGCTCTGTGCAAATACTTTTGTCTACTCTGTAAAACTTGAATGGCTTGCTAATTTAACTGCAATTTAGTCTTTTTTACATTATCTTTCCCTTTCTTTTATTACAGTCATAGTATTTTTTTTTTCTTTTAATTCTTTGAGGGGAAACTAGCAAAGTGAGAAATAAAATGTATGAGTCTTGAATATCCTCGTTCGTTTTAGAAGTACCGTATTTTCCGCACGATAAGGCGCACCTTCAGTGACTCGCCAATTTTAAGACTTTTTTCCCCCCATATATAAAGCGTATCGGATTATAAAGCGCACCGTCCACTTTTGAGAAAATGAAAGGCTTTTAGGTGCGCCCTATCGTACGGAAAATACGGTACATTTCTCTTCAAAATGTAAATTAAATAATTAATTAATTATTTTTATATTTTCTATTTTTAAAATTGTTTAAATTTTTTTTTTTGAATTTGTATTTTGAATTTAATTAATTCATTAATAATTAATTAATTTTTGAGGGTGGAGTTGATGTTCGTCTCCCGCTTCAGATCCTGTGAGACTGTAATTCCCAGGAACTTGAAGGTCTCGACGATTGACACAAGACGCAGACCCCCGCACATATTTAGGACAAAAAGTGTACTTGCAAGTTTAATTGATTTTTATTTTCTAAGAAACGAGCACATTCGAATCAGATCGACCTATAAGAGACAGAATTCGTGACCGACGATGAGATGCCAATCATGTACCGTGTGCTCCTGGGCATAAACCTGTAGCCTCGTGCTGACCAGTTATTCTGGGTTTCAGGAGCTTCGACGACTACGCTGCAATATCTACCACCGGAAACTAAAAACTGTGTCCATCCCCCGTTGGCTAACATTTGGGTATACCATTAGCAAACAGAAGCAAAACGAAGGGACCGTTGGCAGCAGAAAATATTCGGAGCCTCAATTCAGCTGTGAGTTTATCACCTCATTTCGATTTTTAGTTATTGGACATTTAAAAAAAAAAATGTACACCACAAAATTACAAAACACAACATTACAAATAAGTCATGCTCTCAAAATAGCAGCTGTGGCTAGCTAACGCTTGTTTATTAACAGTGCAAATGCGATCTTAGGCTTGTTAGCACTTAGTATTAGCATTACTTACTTAGTACTTACTTACTTACTTACTTAGTACTTATTAGTAGTATACTTTTAGTATTAGTATCTTAGTATTGTGAGTGCTGCTATTTTGAAGAAGCTAGCTAGCCAGCGTGCCACGGTAAAACTCTTCTAGTATAAAAGGGATAAAAATCATCCATTCTGCTTGACCTAAAAAAAAAAAAAAAAAAAGAAACGAGGATAAACTTGAACGCGGAAAAGCAAATAATATGCACGATGACGTCTCATAGGAATAACGTAGATAGAGATGAAAATGGACATAGCGACCAGGGTCAAGTCGACCCGAGTCCAAGAGTCAGTGACTCGAGTCCCGCGCGGTCTTGCGCATTCATCCGACTCACCACCGAAGTGTTGAGTCCGGAGACTTTGGGGTCGTAGACCTCGCGGCAGCGATTCTCTCGCTCGTCACAGGCCGTGATGAGGGTGATGACTCTCTCGGGGTCGGTGGCCGTCTTCACGTCGGACAAGCCTTTGGCCCACGCGCAAGACGACACCAGCCACATGAAGGCGAACACCGCCGTCACGACGAAGTCCTGACGGTCGACAAACATCACGTTGGAGACCGACAGCGTCGTTTTTTCTTCTCTTTTTCAATAACACGTAGGAATTTCCTGATCGATTTTGACCCGGCGCCAAGAATATCATCATGATAATCATTATTTTTCTTTTTAACCGGTTCACCGTTTGAATATTAGCCCATGCGCTCCACATTTTGTGTGCAAATTTGGTGGAAACCGCAAAAAAAATAAACACAATTATGGCATTTATGGCTTCACACTTTCAAGATTACCATTATTACCACGTTCTTTAAAGGTCAACTGACACGTACGGCGTGATTTTTTTCGCGTATTTTTTATTTTTTTTTTAAAAAGCAGCCGGAATGGAACCATCACGTCACGAGGTTGTCGTATATGGATATTAGTATCTGCCGCCATGAAAATCCTCTCGAGGCATTTGTTCTGGAGAAGAAGCAGGAAGTGACATTTTTTTCCAAACGTCGAGTGTTTTATACCATTTTTACCGGCGGGAAAGTAGCTGCTTTATCCTGCTCGTTAGCCAAAATGCCGGCTCGTTGCATTGCTGGATATTGCTCGAACTCTCGGGAGGATGGATTCACTCTTCACATTTTTCCAAAAGACCCGCTTCGTCGTGAAAAATGGATTTCACTGGTGCAAAAGACGAGAGCTTCCTGGGTTCTAAATGACAGATAGGTGTGTATAGAGCTACTAAAAAAAAAAAAAAAACAATAGTTGTGGGGGGTAAGTAATCTTCGCAGAAGTAACAAAAGATAAGTGTCATAATAACTTAATAAAGTAAGTAAGTCAGGGGTGCTACAAATGTGTCAATGTGCACGGCCGCGGCGTTGTCATCACCGCGGAGGTGGATCGGGTGGTCTGGCCGCATGCGGGAGGAGAAATGGGCTCTATCCCACCACCGCCCACCGGTGTGTCGCCCGGCATGGGTCCTCCTGAGTAGGCTAAATCCTGTCATGCATACTGTCGGGGAGTCTGTTGTTAGTTCGAAGTGATCCGCATATCATCTAAATATGGCTCGAAACGATAAGGTAATTTTGCACTCGATCGTGAGATGTTCTCTCCTTCGAAAAGAGCTTCGGTGTCAGAAGGGCCGTCGGAAAAATCGGAAAATCTCTGCTGTTCCTCTCCCATAGCGGGCGGCGCTACGTGTTTTCAAAGGCGAACGTGCCAGTGTGACGTCCGCTGATGACGTCGCAGGCAATATGGCCGCCACCGGGACGTCGAGTGAGACTTTCGCAACGTTGCGCTTTAATAAAACTCCCTCGGCTCACTTTTTCGGACTCGCATTGTCGTCAAAGTGATTAATATTATATGCGGTTTTCAAAACAATGTCTATTTTAAAATGTATATGCAGTTAGCATGTCAGTTGAGCTTTAAAGTGAGCCCGCGTCCATTTTTGTAGGCATGGGTCAAACTCCGCAAATTTTGTTGCGCCCGTTCAAAAGAATGATGAGATGAAAAATGCAACGTTTTCTGCATTTGGCGTCACTTAAGGAAAATGAATAACATTTCATGGTGAAAGAACGCCATTTAATTTGACTTGAACACGATGCAGGGGCGAAGGAGCGTCGACCCCCCTCCCCACCCGGGATGCGCAGAGCGGGCAGGACTCACAATCTGGGGCCCCTTGTTGTTCTCACGGTACTTCTCCAAGACAAAACAGTAGACCGAGAGGGCCGCCATGGAGTAGAGGAATGAGAAGACGCCGATGGTGACGAAGAATTCCGCCGAGGAAGAGTAGTCGCCGACCAGGAACAGACGCTCGGGGTTGCCCCCCTTACAGGTGGGGGCGTCAAAGTAGACCTGGTGCAGCCTGAGAAAGGACAAGAACGGAACTCGGACAAGATCTCAAGGGTGCCATATTTAGGACAGTCTGTCCAAATGTCTAATTTCACTTTTGGAATCTTGCAATATTCAAATGTATTGACAGTGAGTTCAACAAATCCTTCTGAATCTGGAAATCTTGCACGTTTTGATCAAATATGTGCAAAAAAACCCGACTTTGATTGCCGCTCTCACTCGCCAGTTTGTTGATGACTGTGGTTGCAGTTGTTTTGAACTTGAGTGTATCTCTGGTACAAATAATTTCGCAAAGTCGTTCTTCAAACTTTTTACACGCTAAAAAGAAATACTTAGCGGTCAACATAAGGTAGCGTAGTAGGTAATAATGTTCATCTCAACCAAGATTGCAGTTGCATTACTAAAAGGTATCCATCCATCCATTTTCTTAGCCGCTCATCCTCACGAGGGTCGCGGGAGTCCTGGAGAATATCCCGGCTGTGAACGAGCAGGAGGCAGGGTGCACCCTGAACTGGTCGCCAGCCAATCGCAGGGCACTTCGAGACAAACAGCCGCACTCAAAATCACACCTCGTGGCAAATGAGAGCGTCCAATTAATGTTGCATGTTTTTGGGGTGTGGGAGGAAACCAGAGTGCCCCCCGCAGAAAACCCACCCAGGCGCGGGCAGAACCTGCAAACTCCACACGGGCGGGTCCGGGATTCAACCCGGGACCTTAGAACTGTGAGTCCAATGCTTTACCGGGTGATTTCACCGTGCGCTCCCTTAAAGGTATATCCACCCACCCATTTTCTTTGCCGCTTATCCCTACAACGGTCACGGGGAGTGCTGGAGCCTGTCCCAGCTGGGAACGGGCAGGAGGCGGGGTAAAACCTTGAACTGGTCGCCAGCCAATCACAGGGCACATCGAGACAAACAACCATCCTCACAATTACGCCTAGTGGCAATTTAGAGCGTCCAATTAATGTTTTTGGGGTGTGGCCCACCCGGAGAAAACCCACGCAGGCACGGGGAGAACACGCAAACTCCACACACGCGATAGTATCGATATCTTCCCTGTGACCGACTGGCGACCAGTTCAGGGTGTAGTCTGCCATTCACCCGAAGCTAATTGGGATAGGCTCCGGCTCTCCTGTGACCCTTTGTGAGGATAAACGACTTGGATAATGGACGGATAACTGAAGGCTAGATCGTAAATAAAATACATTTGAAAACGAACTTTTGAAAGATTAAATGTCTCGAGCGTTCTGCTTTAGAAAAGGCTTGAATTACACCTCTAGGGATCATTTAAGGGTTATCTTAAAAGTTAAATACAACTAAACCGTACTTGGGCAGGAAGCTGGCGTACCACTCGTGCTACGAGTACCACACCTTGAGAATCACTGCCACAGTACTGGCCATATGATTCCCATACTGATCAACGATTTCAGATTTTTGGGTCTTGGGCCCGGTAGCACAGACTCTCCCCGCCAAAGTATTTGGAACCCGATCGACGACATCAACAACGGCGTACCTGAACGGATACTCAAATTCCACTTCGATGCCCAGGTCGCTCTCCGCCTGTTTTTTACACTCCACGCTCATCTTGAACATGCCGGAGTAACTTCCGCATGTGGAGAAGGCGAAGATGGCAAAGATCTGCGGGGGGGGACGACACAGAGAGAACATTCGGCGGCGGCTCAGAAAATGAGAGCAAAAATGCTACAAAGCAGGCCCGCGCGGCGCCACCTGTGAAGAAAAATGCTAATTTGACCCACGCTTATGCCTACATTTGTTTTGGTTTTCAGCAATTGCTTCGATTACTTTTTAGCCTTTAGCTATTGAGGGCCAGATTGGTCACGGTGCAAATTATTGCCAAACATTTGCATAATCAAACGGGTATATCACAACACAATCAACAGATTCTATATGCTGGGTCATGAAATTTCGCGTATCAAGCCACACTTTTCACTGGTTCAATTTTTAAAAGTATCGATCACTTCAGTCATTGTCCTTTGACAGCCACGTACGCGCTCGTGCGCCGTCGCTAATCTGCGCGGTCGAGCACAGAAAAATCACGCGTGTAAAATTTGTTACGAGTAGAAATCCATAGATATTGAAAGACGTCGCTTAATTTGCGTAGTCGTGACCATTGTTCCCTCGAAGCTGCGCAACTGCGCAATTGCGCACTTGTCGCACACTCCCAGCGCGCGTGAAAACCGATCCAGCGCAGTGAACCACAGCCCGATGTCTTTTTTTTTTTTAAAAAAACACGGAAGCACGCGGTCTCTTAATGAGCTGCTGCTCAGCCTACCTCTACTTCCTTGTTTACCTGACCCCGCCACCCTCCGCTCTTAAAGCGGTACACTCAGAATTACACACACCCGCAACTTTATATCTGGAGGTGTGACTGACCACACCTGTACATTTTTCAAATGTGAGTGATAAAGTAACACTGCAATACTGATGCTACTCAACGCTTGCCAATGGTGTTTCCAAAAAAAATCTGTTTGCATTTAGCTCGTGAACTTTAAGACAAAGTTACAAGGTTGTTTTGAGTCAGCAACTTGTAATTCTCTTGATATCAGGTTAAGTTTGGCAGTTAAGGTAAAACACGAGGGGCATTAAACAGCTTCGAACCTCTTTTAGTTTAGCAGCATGGGGGCGGCCCCAAATGCAGGACTCCGAGGCAAGGGCATGATCTTAAGAATGGTTTTATTTCAGGAAGAGGTCGTGCACAGCTAAGCAGTCCAAAAAGGTGGAAGCACAAAAAAACGCGTGGGAAAAAGTCAATTATCCTGAAACAAGGTCTGAAGTACGAGGCAAAGCTTGGAAGCCAGAAGCGCAAAAACGCGAGGCTACGGGCGAGGTCCAAAAACGTGAAACGAGGTCCAATGACCATGAGGCAAACTAAGAAACGTGGTCAAACTAAAACGGCACAGACTCGATGTGACAAAAGATTGCTCTACACTACGCACAGTAGTGGAGTATCCCATAATGCTGTGACACACGTGCAACGAACTGGCAAACGCCGATGTCACATTTACCACTGAAGTACTCGGTCAATTAGAGTCCCGAATGCAACACGGTTGCGACAGCTGTCTGAGGTGGCACCGCCCACAGCGGTGCCCTGGCCACGCCCCTCACAGGAAGCACCGCCCACAACAGTGGCCAGGCCGTGCCCATGTCAAAACCGTTGCCCGGCGCTCGTATCGCAAAGTTTCGCTCCCACGTCAAAGAAAAAATGAAAACGGGGGGAAAAAAAAGCTTGAAAACCTTTTTTAAGTCTTAATGCGGAACTCTTACTTGTTCTGATATGTTTTCGATGCGCCCCCACGGACACATCGCTAGGGTTAGCTTAGCGGTAGGCGCGGAGAGCGACGCGACACTGACGCAAAGATCGCAGACGCGCGACAGATTAGACGAGGCCGCCTATTTTTACCGGGGCCGCGCTACGTTGCGAGCCAGAGCCGATTGAACGGGAAATCCGGCTATTAATCTGAGTGAGGCGCACGACCATCTGTCACCAAATACTCCACACACACGACGTGCTTCACACGATTGGCTCGGGTGAATTACAACAAATTTCATATTTCTCTTCTCACTGTTTAAAAAAAAAAAAAAAAAAAAAAAGCCATTGAAAAGGGTTTAACACGCAAACAAAGGAACAGCTGTCATTTGGACTTTTTGCTTTAACTTGCAAGGAAAACATATACGACATAAGCGGTGAAGGCAACTCAACGCTCAAGTTTGGCAAAAAGTGACAATTTAAAAGAAAAAACAAAAAAAACTTGAAGCAGTTTAATGTCAAGATAAAACGAAAATAATTGCACGTGGCGGATTGAAAACAACCACAGAGCATGGCCAAGACGTCTGCTAGCATAATGCTAACACGTAGACTAGGAGTGTGCAGGGGAGGCGCGTCTTATTATTATTTTTTTTTTTACAATGACCAATAATGAAATAGAATGACCAAGTCACAAACATCTACCCGTTACAAAAAATGCAAAACGTGATTATTTTAACGTATATACAAAAATGCAAAACATATTATCATAACGTATATTGAGGATTCTTTATGTGTAAATGTAAGTTTGTGTGCCTCGCATCATCGCACGAGCCAATATTGCACAACGCCACATCCATTTTTCTTCGCCGCTTATCCTCACGAGGGTCGCAGGGAGTGCCGGAGCCTTTTGCAGCTGACAACGCGCAGGAGGCGGGGTACACCCCGAACTGGTCGCCAGCCAATCGCAAGGCGCATTGAGACAAACAGCCGCACTCACAATCACACCTACGGGCAATTTAGAGTGTCCAATTAATGTTGCATGTTTTTTGGGATGTGGGAGGACACCCGAGCGCCCACCCGAAGGAAACCCACACAGGCACGGGGAGAACAAACTCCACACATGCGGGTCCGGGATTGAACCCGGGACCTCAGAACTGTGAGGCGAACGCTTTACCAGCTGATCCGCCGTGCTGCACAACACAACAAAATTAACCATAATCATTTTTTGTAAAATGTAGTCTAAGTTGACGTTGATGATCACTAAACCTTCGGGTCAGGACCTGGTTCGGTCTTGCGGGGTTGAAAAAAAACGAACCAAACATCCAACATGGCCGTGACGGGCAATCCGCTGATTGGCTGTCCTGTTTTTTTTTTTTTTTGTTTGTTTGATTTTTAAATCTCTTGATGGCTTTATTTCTTTATTTCATTCGCGCTGTATTTGTAAAATGGAGGGGGGGGTTGGGGGGGATTTGCCGGTTAAGGGATTACCACGGCAACAGGTAATACTTTCAAACAAGCGTGCAAGAGTAACGGCACAGCACGCACGAGCGAATCGGATCACGCCGCTCGAGCCGTCTGCGGCTCGGTTGCCGTATGTAACGCGACAACGGACAGTGGAATGTAAACGGGGGGGGGAGGGCTGAAAATTTTATAGTGATGCATTCCAAAAAGAGGGTGGGGGGGGGGGGCGCCGGGATGAGAGAGGCGATGGTGCTCGCCGCCATGGCAACGCTGCTGGCGGCGCCACAAAGCGAGAGGCTGCTTCTAGCCGCGGCGGCACGTTGGACGGATGTCAGCTCGACCGTGGTGAGAAAATACAAAAAAAAAAAAAAAAAAAAGTAAAAAAAAAATCCATCTGCCGGTTATTGCTTTTCTCACACGTTATATGCCGATTCAAAGTCGATCAAAAAAATTAAAAGAATGTGAAGGTGGAGGTCGTTTTTGCGGAGCTCCAAATTTGCAAGTTGCAAGAAAATAAAATAAAATAAAAAACAGTCCACTGCACAAGTGGCAGAGGCAAATTCCTCGCGTGTTGTTACATATTTGGACATTGAAGCTGATTCTATGGAAGTAAATAATTGCTGCTAGGATTTGAATTTAAAGTGATCGCATTTTCAATTGTTGTATTTCAGTGTAACTTTTCAATGTTAACAATTCACCATCTGTGCTACAAGGCAGGGTTACTTCAGGTCAGAACCGAACAGCCAGCCAATCGCAGTTACGCTTTCTTAGTCACGTGACGAAGTGACGACTTTCAACTAGTTAGCCTAAACCGTTCCCAACACCAAGCAACGGATACTCTGGTTCTCTGGTTATCCCATTAATATATGCGTACGTGCAGCTGCCTAAATCTGTCCGACTTCCACTGGGTTGGTATTTCTCCCGCTCATAATTGTCGTGATTCACCAACCGAATCTTTATCTTCTACTGAAAAGCTGTGCTGATCCCAGATCTAAAAACGACCCAATGCTGCTGCTTGCAGGGATCTCTGAGGCATCCATCCATTGATTTTCTACCGCTTTTCCGGGTCGGGTCGCGGGGGAAGCAGCTTCAGCAGGGATTCCCAGACTTCCCTTTCCCCAGCCACTTCTTCCAGCTCTTCCGGAGGGATCCCGAGGCCTTCCCGAGCTAGCCGAGAGACCATACTCTCTCCATCGTGTCCTGGGTCGTCCTCGGGGTTTCTTTCCGGGCGGACACACCCGGAACACCTCACCAGGGAGGCGTCCGGATCAGATGCCCCAGCCGCCTCATCTGGCTCCTCTCAATGCGGAGGAGCAGTGGCTCCACACTGAGCCCCTCCCTGACGACCTAGCTTCTCACCCGGACACCCTGCGGAGGAAACTCATTTCGCCCGCTTGGATCCAGAATCTTGGTCCTTCGGGTCACATCTCTGACTCAATAAAGTGGATCGCAATCCTGAAATTCACAGACGAGCTGGGCCCGACCCTCGTCCACGCGTACCCGACGAAAACAAACAACGTCGGTTTTGAACACACGGCCTGATTCCGGTTGACAAATACAAACGTCCATGGCAATCGTTTTCATGTCATGTCATTATCCAAGCCGCTTACCCTCACAAGGGTCGCGGGAAAGCCGGAGCCTATCCCAGCTAGCTTCGGGCGAAAGGCGGACTACGCCCTGAACTGGTCGCCAGTCAGTCACAGGGCAGATATCGACACCATCGCTGAGCGGGAATCGATCCGACGCTGCCCGCAACAAAGCCAGGCGTGTGCACCACTACACCAACAGTGACTCTTGGCAATAATTGTGTTGATGATCAATTCATTGACGTGCTTTTGATTGCTGAGCACCTGTGCACAAAGTACACACCGCGACAGACTAAAGCAGGAACATGAAGCAACCAACCAAAGACCGGATACACGACCAAAACCCAAACGGCGGCCGGGCAGTCACAAGCCGTTCCCAAAGTGCGCACGCGGCTGAGCTTCGCGTCGGCTTCAGTTTGGGAACTCGGGCGTCTTCCTCCGTCCGTCAAATCGCTGCTTAGTCAGCGCCGTTTCCCCCGGCGACAGGAAGAAGGCGGTCGGCGGGGAACGCGCGCAGGAAGCCGTTGCGCAAACTCGCCCTCAGACACGTTTGCAAGGCGCTCGTCTTTCGCGCGTGGACGATGACGACGTGCCTCGGGGGGGGGGGGGGGGTTCTTTGCCGCACTCGTTGTCAACATATTCTCAAACTGTTGAACGCGTTGCAAAAACAGACAAGAACAGAGATTGAAAATCAGTTTTCTTGTAAATGCATCTTGATGTCAATCATACTGTACACTGCCACCTTCTGGTCGGGACAGGGAACGAGCCCTGCAGCCAAAACCCAAAGCTGCTTGCAAACGAAGCTCCTCGCTTCACTTCCATATAGTTGCTTGGCACCGTGACGCCACCAGATGGAGCCAAAGCAATACAGCGGGGCCTTTGCGATACAAGAGAAATTTGTTCCGTGACCATTCTTTCTTTCGGCTTGTCCCTTTCGGGGTCGCCACAGCGTGTCATCTCAGATGAACGCACATATGTTTGGCACAATTTTTACGCCGGATGCCCTTCCTGACGCAACCCTTCTCAGGGAGTGGAGGCCCCAGTGGGATACGAACCCACAACCCCTGCTTTACCAAACCAGTGCTCTAAACCACTGAGCTACAGGGCCTCTCTTGTTCCGTGACCATGCAATTCAAAATTTTTGCCTCACTGGAACGAATGGAAATACCGTTAATCTGTTCCAGTCCCCCCCCCCACAAAAAAAGAACATTTTTGTGATTTGACAAAATAGCAGCTGTGTGTGTGTTTTGCCTCAGAACTGCGAGGCCAACGCTTTCCAGCTGCGCCACGGATGGACATATTTATAAATATTAGACCTGGCTTTGGCCTGAGAACAAAAAAAGTGAAGAGGTGATGGTAGGAGAGATACATTTTTCTGGGCACTTCCTCCGATATTTTTCCCTTTTGTAGTCCGGCTTGAGTCGCCCGTCCCGTCCCGGCGCCGCACGTGGTGGCCATATTCATCCCGAAAGAGCAGCAACTCCTCCTCCTCCTCCTCCGCCCCCGGCCGACGATTCGCACGCTGCCGATTGGCTGTCGGGCCGCGGCGAGGCGCTGGCACGCTCACGCGGCTCCGGGGAAAGACCACGACGTCATGACGACGGAGGCACGACAACAGAGGCGTGCGTGCGCCGCGGCCGGAGCCAAAGTCGGAGGTGTCCGGACGACGGCTCCTCGTGGACATTTTTTTTTTTTTTTCATTTCTTAGAAGCCCACAGCATTTAATATCACTCACGGTTCATACTGTATGTATGCGAGGACATTACAATCACTTAATTGCTCCATCTTTGTCTTCAGCAGTTGGACATCAGAAGCTCGCTTTGTACTCAAATTTGGGCTTCCATCACTGAGCTCTTCTTCGTCTTCTTCTTTTCCTTCCGGCTTGTCCCGTTAGGGGTCGCCACAACGTGTCATCTTTTTCCACGTAAGCCCATCTCGTGCATCTTCCTCTCTCACACCCCAACTGTCCTCATGTCCTCCCTCACAACATCCATCCACCTTCTCTTCAGTCTTCCTTTTGGTTTCTCTTCCTTGGCAGCTCCATCCTTACCATCGTCCTACCAATTTGCTCACTCTATCACCTCTGGACATGTCCGAACCATCCAAGTCTGCTCTCTCTCGAATCTTGTCTCCAAAACATCCAACTTTGGCTGTCCCATTAATGAGCTCATTTCTAATCCTATCCAACGGGTTCACCTCAACATCTTCATTTCCGCCACCTCCAGTTCTGCTTCCTGTCGTCTCCCCAGTCCCACCGTCTCTCATCCGGCCTCACCACTGTTTTATGGACTTTGCCCTTCATCCTAGTGGAGAGTCTTCTGTCACATAGAACACCAGACACCTTCTGCCAACTGTTCCACCCTGCTTGGACCCGCTTCTTCACTTCCTTACCACACTCTCCATTGCTCTGTAATATTGACCCTAAATATTTGAAGTCATCCACCCTCGCCATGTCCTCTCCCTGGAGCCTCACTCTTCCCCCTCCTCCCCTCTCATTCACGCACATTTATTCTGTTTTACTTCGGCTAATCTTCATTCCTCTCCTTTCCAGTGCGTGCCTCCATCTTTCTAACTGTTCCTCCGCCTGCTCCCTGCTTTCGCTGCATATCACAATATCACCTGCGAACATCCTGGTCCAAGGGAATTCCAGTCTAACCTCATCTGTCAGCCTATCCGTCACTAATGCAAACAGGAAGGGGCTCAGCGCGGATCCCTGATGCACTCCCACCTTCATTTTAAATTCTTCTGTTACGGCTACGGCACACCTCACCGCTGTTCTGCTGCCCTGATATATTTCCTGTGCTATTCTAACATATTTCTCCGCCACACCAGATTTCCGCATGCAGTACCACAGGGAGAGAGCAGAAATATGAAATACTGCCTTTCACGGTAGTCACGCAACTGCACATTATTCATTGTTTTGTTAAATCTGTGAACGGTCCTAACATGTGCTTCCTTCCTCATGCATAAAGGGAAATAAAAACCCTCAAGTACAAAATCCCGAGGGTGGGGGGGGGGGTTGTCACATTGCATGCATGAAGGGCTTCGTTCAAGTCATTAATTTTATGCGATTTTCAGAATGTGATGAGCACAACACATCTTTGCTCTCATGATTTTTTTTTTTCCCAGTCTGCTCAGATAATTACCAGAACTGTTCTTTCCTTCGTGCAAAAGAATGAAACGTCTACATCGGACCCCGAAGGCTCGTCGGTGTGAGCACGCGTTGCGGAGCCGACGCATCGTGAGCGTTCGCCCACCCCCGACGAGATGCTGCAGAACCACAGCTGCGTTTGTTAATTGCCGTTCCGACATCCACCCCCCCCCCCTTCTCCACAAAACATAAATGACTTCATCCTCACATCGGCGGAGCACCCGGCAAAAACAGAGCGCCGCAGTTTTCTGGCTTCATCGTGCGGCGGCGGTGGGGGGGGGGGGGGGGGGTTGCGCTCATCAAACAGGAAGTGAAATGAAGCGTCAACACAGAGGTCACGTCCTACAGCATCGGAGCGTAACGTCCTACGCAGTCAAAGACCGGCTCCGTCCACGCTTGCGCACGCCAAGCGTCACTACAAAAGCGATAGCGATGCTAAGCAACGGCTGGGGAAACAAATGTGACATTTTTTATCATCATATTTGTAAAGAGTAGGTGCCAGAGGACTTTGGAGTGACAGGAAAAACAACTGGCTACCGCTGAATGGAACTGAAAATAATGACAAAAACTTGTAGACACGAATCATGTTTTAAAAAAACGGTGGAGGGAGCCATCACGGCTCACGGAGTGGGTGTGCTTCATTCCCGCAGGGCCTGGACAACTTATTGTCATCAGTGCGAAAGTTGATACGGATTCTGATGTGGCCAACAGGTGAAGGCTCGAAAGAGGGATGGCCGTTGCAGCAAGGCAAAAGTCCAAAACAGTCACGAGCCGTCAATGCGGGGGGAGGACCCAAATGCAGGACTCCGAGGCAAAGGCATAATGTCCAGTGGCTTTTATTTCAGAAGCACTGTCCCCACCCGGTGACCCGGTGCAAACTCAACGAACTGGCAAATGCCCGTGACGATAACTCCGACATTAATACACGGTCAATTAACGTGCTGAATGCGCAACAGCTGTGACGAGCGCCAGAGGTGGCACCGCCCACAGCGGTGACCAGGCCACGCCCCTTCCTGGAAGTGCTCCAGCCCCGCTCATGACAAAATCACAGAAGCAAAAGCAACAACAGAAGGGCAAAATCCGTGTTCTGGAGTGGCCCAGTCACAACCCAGACCTCAACCCCATTGAGACACTGTGACGTGACCTCGAGAGAGTTATGGTCAATAAAAATATGAAAGCGTATATTGTTTTGTTTTGTTTTTTTTGTTTATTCTTGTGTTTCAGATTAGGATTAGATGACGTTTGAGAAATGGAAGACGATCGAAAGGCTGAGGATCCTTTTTCCCAAAACGTGGACGGCTAAGAAAATATCTTGCTCTATGTTTTGAGTAATCTCGCAAAGTCCAAAGTCCTCTCGTGGACAAGAACAGTTATCAATTTCAGCATCTGTGTCATTAATCCCAGCAACAGAAAAGTCAATTCATTAGCCAGCCTCTCCACCTGAATTGCCGCCACGTCTATTTGTTCATAAACTTGCCCCTTGAAACATCAATTATGGATAAATTATGGCTTTTAAGCAATTTGCCTCATTAAACATCTTTTTGACCGGAAAAAAAAATAAAAAATCTTCCGTCAGGCCGTTTATGCCGTTTTCTCAATTTTTGAAAATTGATAAACCAAGAGTCATATCTATAAAAATGCAAATGTAATATAACCTCACACATTCACAGTGTCACCAAGTTGCAGATTTTTGGGAGAAACCAATCACCCGTTAAAAAAATGCCCCACTTTTTCCCCCCATCAAAATGATTGATTGGATGATTATCAATTATTCGTGCAGTTTTGCCCTTGCTAGCAATAGCGGGGGTCCGCTACCTCAATATTTCAAAACCGGAACCGAGCACACCACTAACCAGTTTCATTACATGAATACCGTTTCAAAGCATTAACATTAAAAATCAATATTTTACCCATGATTCGAAAGATGCATCCTGCCAGATGCAAAAACTCTCCGCAACAACCCAGGCTGAATGTAGCTACTCCCCGACATACCGAAATTCTCTCTTAGTCGCGATGTATCACTTTAACGTGCTTCTGTGGCAGCAATTACTGCGTCTGAGCGCATTTGGGAAAACGCACAAAAGGGCAAAATGGGTCACGTCCGTGTCTAATTGAGCTCAAATCAGAGAGAAAGGCGGCGATGACTTACCCATTGGAGGACTTTTATAAATCCAAGCGGTTGCTTGATTATTGTGAACTGCCCCTGGGCCACCAACTGTCAAACACACAAAGCAAAAGATAAAGCCAATTTAGTGACATAACGCATTTTCGCATTTGTAGCATCATAGCTCAATGCTGCTTCGCCATGTTTGCTTTGGAGACCGCGCTTCACGATTAGACCGGAAACAGACGGGAGGCCGGTGTAAAAACTCGATTGTTGCGGTCAGAACCGGGACTGCGGCAGTCTGAATGAGCCGCAGCTGCTCAACGCCAGTCCGAAGACCATTACAATAGTCAAGTCTACTGGAGATAAAAGCCTCCTGGTCTGGTTGGAACACTGAAAGCCAAGTCAATCTGGATATTTTGTTCAGATAGTACGAGGGTAAAAATCTTTGAACATTTTGCACAGCGAACCTTGGCAACTTTGTTCTCCGACCCTCAAATGTATGTATTTCTTTCGGCTTGTCCCGTTAGGGGTCGCCACGGCGTGTCATCTCGGATGAACGCTCATATTTGCTTGGCACAACAACCCGGGGAGAGAGCCGGAGCCTACACCAGCTAACTTGGGGTGAAAGGCAGACGGCACCCCGAACTGGTCGCCAGCCAGTCGCGGGGCGGACATCGACACCGTCACTGAGCGGGAATCGGTCCCAGGCTGTCTCCACCGAGGGCAGTCGTGTGTACCACTACACTATCAGTGGCAATCCACAACCATCAAAGAATTGCACCAATTTGATACCCGAGTATGACGTGGGGTCGCGCGCTGGTTAGCATGTCAGTACAGTTTGGTTGTATTGAACTTTGATGTTAACATTTCAACATTTTTAAAATTGACTTTCATGTCACTTTTCTGTGTAAAATTTTATCCATCCATCTATGATCTGGGCCGCTTATCCTCACAAGGGGATTGCGGGAGTGCTGGAGCCTATCCCAGCTATCTCCGGGTAGGAGGCGGTGTATACACCCTTGAACTGTTCGCCAGCCAATCCCCAGTGAAACTGTTTATATGACTCTTTATTAAAGTAATTTTTACATTTCCTAAATTTTAAGCCTAGTGTTAATGTTCGGACTGTGAATAACAGTACAGTGGCTTACAGAACATGATACATAATTTTCAAGAATAACTCTTCTGTCTGTTTGTTTTTGATGAATACTTGGTGTAGCATATTTCATTTCAATGTCAGTCGCGGTGGTCGAGCGGTTCCTCGAAACACGAATGACTTGAAGTAAGAGTTTGGGTTTTTTTTTTTTTCGAGATCCCCGCTATTGTTCGGCCCAATTCTTTGCTTTGAGGTAAGAGCAAAAACTTGACACGCGAGCACTCTATGGTGGCGGTGAACTCGGCTGCTTTCACAACACGCAGCAGTCTGGTAAAAACTGATCCATTTTTTTCCAAAAACAGACTTTGAAGTCCTGTCCCATGTTACATTTACTCCAAAACTAAACATGAAATTAAGAGATTTACATATTTTCTATTGGAAACAGCCAGAAATCTTAGCCTTTAAATCCACCATCTCGATGCTTCAGCGCCCCAAAATGTGAACATAAAAAGTGACGCAACACATGTAGACAGACATCTTAACACTACTAACCGGCATATATTCTTTACAACTTTCTTTCGGCTTGTCCCGTTAGGGGTCGCCACGGCGTGTCACCTCAGATGGACGCTCATATTTGTCTGGCGCAGTTTTTGGGGCCCCTCCGAGCATATATTCTTTATGCTATGCAAAAAAAATAATATTATTTTACTGAATCGCATCGGGTATGTTCAGAAATTCGGTTATTCCACTGACTGAAGAGGAAGACCAGCTGGTGCTTCAGACGCGAGGAGGAGGTGTTAACAGGAAGACGCACTCACACGGTGGCAGCGTCAAATTGCATTTCCGAACCCTGCGCTGTACGATTGTATTGCACTGCTCCCCCTGGCGGCCACACAACGAATTGTTGCATCAACCGTTTCACACTTTACATCCTATGTAATCTTTTTAATACGCTCTGCGTGTAGAAAGTACAACATAATAGACTGCTATTTGACCTGTTAAAATAAAATACGTGATACAAATTCAGGCGGCACGGTGGTTCAGCGGGTAAAGCGTTGGCCTCACAGTTCTGAGATCCCGGGTTCAATCCCGGACCCGCCTGTATGGAGTTTGCATGTTCTCCCCGTGAGTGCGTGGGTTTTTCTCCAGGCCTTCCGGTTTCCTCCCACATCCCCAAAACATGCAATATTAACTGGACACTCTAAATTGTCCCTAGGTGTGATTGTGAGGACGGCTGTTTGTCTCTATGTGCCCTGCGATTGGCTGTCCACCGCTTCAGGGTGTACCGTTGACAGCTGGGATAGGCTCCAGCAGTCCCCCGTGACCCTTGTGAGGATAAGCGGCTAAGAAAATGGATGGACGGATGATCAACGTTCATGTTTGGGGCGTAACGGATTAATGGCACTTGCGTTCATATCAATGGGAGAGGGTGATTTGAGATGTAGCTGGTACTTGGAGTGGAAAGTTTGAAAAGCACAACCGTAGGAATTGGATGGATGAGTCCCCCCCAAAAAATCATATTCCGCGCGCCGTGGCTGCGTGGTTGCGTGCGTGTGTCTTGTCAATTAGACAAAGCGGATTAACGGTCGCGGCAGCCATTTGAAGGCCGCGTTTACGAGAAGCCGGCAAAGACCACATTGGTCACTGTGTGGCCGGTGGGGGGGGGGGGGGGGGGTCGTCGGTTGCATTTGTGCGCAGGTGAATGCGACACCGCAGAACGGGGCGCAGCGTGATTCGGTAAATGGCCGCGCGGTCGAGCCCGGAGAAGATGGAGGCGATCACGACGGATGCCTCTCGGGTCGCCATCTCCCGGGAAATCCTCACTCTTCGCTCATCAAAACACAAAACGAAGGACCCACACTGCGGCTCGATGCAGTGAAGGGGGGGGGGCACGGGGGGGGGGGGGCTTCGCTACAAAAAAAAAAAAAATGAACCTTAGCTTGTTGTCTTAGCAACTGTCGGGCTAATTGAGGGAGGGGGGCAGTGGCAAATCAACGCGCGTAGTCGTGGGGGGGGGGGGCGTTGAATATCTAGTCTGTGGACATCCTTCACACCTTTTTTTTTTTTTGGGGGGGGGGGGGGACAAATAGTCGACGGGCCCGCTCGTTGGTCGCGTTCACTGCAGCAGCAGCGGCGGCAGCACGCGAAAAAAATGATTTAAAAAAATGATGACAATCGTCGCATTATAACATTGCGCCATAATCTCACGTGTACATCATACAATGGGACGCGCTGGAAGTTGTTGGTGTTGGTTTTTTTTTTTAATTAGCATTCGATGCAGCATTTTCGACGCACGATCGAGAAGAAACAATCATTCCTTTTGTAAAATCAAATCAAATAATGATAAAGCACAACCCCCCCACCCCCACGCAACAAAACAAAGGGGCTTATGATCCACTCATAAAATCCCCCCCAAAAAAAGAGGAAATTGCAAAAGGCTTACCTGGTTGACGACATCCATGTCGGCCGCTTTACTCGCTGATAAGAGGATGAGAGGGGCGGGGGGGGGGGGGCGGAGGCGGCTCACCCGGAACAGCCCGGGGAGGGAGACGCTCGAGGAGGAAGAGCCGGGCGCTTGCGTCACGAGCCGGGGAGAGGAAGCTGCGCGCCGTCCTGCCTCGTGACGTCACGAGGCGCTCGCCCAATCGCAGCGAGGCTTTTATTGCTTTGATGACCCCCCCCCCCTTGGAGGGAGGGAGAAGAGAGGAGACCACCGGCAGCATTGGCATTAAAACAAATATCACAATTGATTTAATTGTAATAACCGATGGAATTATTGATCCTAAAAGGATTCAATAGCAACGGAATTACCTGACATATTTTCAAAATGGGGAAAACATGTTTTTTTTAATTTCAGCGTGACAAAAAAAAAATCTCTAAACTACAGTCTCCCTATAGCTTTGCATGCAATCGTGTGCTAATGCTAATGCTAACGGGAGCGCCATCGTGTACCGCTGACAAAAAAGTCGAGCATTAATGCGCTTCGACCTTTTTTTAGGGTTGTCCGTTGCCACGACACCGAAATGATGGCTTCGAAACTAAGCGATCCGTTCCAGGAGGCCGGTCGAAAAGTGAAACGTTCGGAAAACCGAAGCGCATTTTCCCATTACAATGAATGGAAAATGAAATAATGCGTTCCAAGCCTTAAAAAAAAAAAAAAACGCTTTTTTGAAGCGCTTTTTTTTTTTAGATTTTCCTGATAAAAAACTGCATAGTAGAAATACATGTAGTGTATCTCGATATAAGTTCTGAAACAATCCCGTGGCAAAAATCCAAAATAAACACAGTGGAATCATCGTTCCAGGAGGCCGGTTGAAAAGTGAAACGTTCGAAAAACCGAAGCGCATTTTCCCATTACAATGAATGGAAAATGAAATAATGCGTTCCAAGCCTAAAAAAAAAATCACTTTTTTAAAGCGTTTTTTTTTTTTTTTTAGATTTTCGTGATAAAAAAAAACTGCATAGTAGAAATACATGCACTATATCTCGATATAAGTTCTGAAATGATCCCGTGGCAAAAATCCAAAATAAACACAGTGGAATCATTGATGGCATAATAGAACTTCAAATATTTGTATTTTTATTAACAACGAATGAACTAAAATTAAATACTTTGAGCCAATCCCCAGCTTATTTGCATATTTTGGGGGTTGGGGGGGGCAATGTGACAAAACAGTCTCGTGAAAACAACCAAATATTCTTTTGAAAGCGAGGAAACATTCACCTTTGTCATTGTATTTGTATTGACTTTGCAATATTTGAAT
This sequence comes from Syngnathoides biaculeatus, assembly GCF_019802595.1. NCBI lineage: Eukaryota > Metazoa > Chordata > Actinopteri > Syngnathiformes > Syngnathidae > Syngnathoides > Syngnathoides biaculeatus. The sequence continues at coordinate 29,622,131 of NC_084641.1, forward strand.
GTTTACACCAAACTTTCGATTTGTGCCCCCAGCAAGAAGACACGTGACTCCTTCAAGGAAATTTGTCTTTGCCGTGGTGCATTTTAGAGTTATCCTGAAATTTCACCTGAAAACCCAAATCCATAATGTCGCGTTTCCAGTCTAAACTATGTTGCACGCCCGTCGTCAAGTACAGTACAAAATGATAGTTCATTGCAAAAAAAACAAAAAAATAAAAAATAAAACAACTTGCTGTTGTGTTGTTCATGAAAGTCTTTGTTGGGTGCCGCTGTCATGGCTGAAAGTCCGCAAGGGGTGGGCAAACATTTGCAAATTGATGTTTGAAACGGACAGGTGGGGAGGGGTGATGAAAATAAATAAAAAAAAAATAAATCATGATTTATGCAACATTAATTTGAGACTCAAAATTGCCCCTAGGTGTGATTGTCAGTGCGACTGTTGTGTGTCTCCATGTGCCCTGCGATTGGCTGGCGAACAGTTCAGGGTTGTACCCCGGCTCCTGCCCGTTGACAACTGGGACGGGCTCCAGCACTCCCTGCCACCCTTGTGAGGATAAGCGGCAAAGAAAATGGATGGTTGGATTGCCCTGCGATTGGCTGGCGACCAGTTCAGGGTGCACCCCTCCTCCTGCAGCTGAAAGTTGGGATAGGCTCTAGCACTCCTGCAACCCATTTGAGGATAAGCGGCAAGGATAACGGATGGATATATTTAATATAATTGTTTAATCAAATCAGTAAAAATTATTATTATTATTATTACTTTTTTTTTTTTTTTTTTTTACAAATGCTTTCTATGCTCATATGTAGAGTAAATTATTTAAGGACCGTTCATATTTGTAATGAATATTACAGGGATCTGGAGCGTGTGCCACACGGGTCACACTTCGCCCGCCCCCGCACATACGTCCCACCGGACGGGTTCCGCTTCGCTGCCCGGACAAACGGACCCGAACAGACAAACGAAGAACCGAGTGGCCGACACAGCAGCTCGGCCTCCTCTGGAGACGGCGAGTCCTCCGGTTCGTCCCTCAGTACGAAATCACGCAGTTCATTTCGTCGGCCAGCTGGTCCTCAAAGCGAGAAACGGACCGGCCGGTTCCGCGGGCGATCAGGTCAGCGGCGGCGCTCTCCATCTCGTCCAGGCTCATGTGACAGGCCTCGGCGATTTCTCGCTTGGCGAAATTCACAAACTTGGGGTCCTTGGCGTAGATGCCGAGACCCTCGGAGATCAGGATCTGATGAAGAAGGCCAAGAAGAAGAAGAAGAAGAAGACAAAGAAGAAGAAGAAGAAGAAGAAGAAGAAGACGAAGAATACTAGCATTGGATGCTTCCACGGCTTTTTCTTTCCAATATGTATTTTGGATGCATTCTTCTGCACATATGATAGAGTGGTGTCATTGGTTTGAAAATCCAAAAAAATTCCAACCAACCCCCCCAAAATATGGTTATATGTAAATATAAATAATAATAATGTAATAATAATAATAATAAACAAAAATAAATTAAAATGAATACATGAGAATAATAAGAATAATGTAAACGTAAATATGTTTGCTATACTGCACTTCGTAAAACGATAAGGTGATCTTATAATTAATAAAATGCAAAGCACATATGATAGAGTGGTGTCATTGGTTTGAAAATCAAAAAAAATTCCAGCCAACCCCCCCCAAAATATGGTTACGTGTAAATGTAAATAATAATAATGTAATAATAATAATAAGTAATAATAAATACGTAAATAATAATAATGTAAATATGTTTGCTATTTTCTGAGAGCAGCACTCTACAACACTGTACTTTGTAAAATGATAAGGTGATCTTATAATTAATATAATGCAGCGCATATATGATAGAGTGGTCTCATTGGTTTGAAAATTAAAAAAAATTTCAGCCACCCCCCCAAATATGTTTGTATGTAAATGTAAATAATAATAATGGAATAATAATAATAATACTAAATTCTAACATTAGTAAATAATAATAATAATAACGATGTCAATGTAAATATGTTTGCCATTTTCTAAGAGCAGCACTCTACAATACTGTACTTCGTAAAACGATAAGGTGATCTTATAAGAAGTAAAAAAGTGTTCAATGGGCATCGCGCTGCTCCCTGCAAACGCACCACGCGCCGCGCAACCTCTGCTGTACTCACCGACTCCACCAGACTGTCCGCGCTGCCTTTGTCCACGAAACCCTGGTTGGCGGGCGGCACCCGCAGGCTGGCGTAGGTCCTGTTCTGACCCGAGTACCAGCCGGAACGGCTTCCCGCGGGGAGGCTGGCGGAGCCGTCGCTCCACAGCGGCCGGCTGCTCCCCGTGGCTTCGTCCACCAGGACCACGGGGGTGTAGATCAGCTTGCCCCTGCGTCCCGAGGGGGCGACGCACCCGGGACCGGGCGTGCTGCCGGCCGCCACGTTGTTGGCCCACGAGACGGACGACGACGACGACACGCTACTGCGACGCGAATCCGGGCCGTGCTGGACCTGCCACGGCGGACGGGCTTGTGAGGGAAGGTCGCGGGTGCGCGTACGACACGCGGGGGGACGGAGTGGGGGGGGGGGGGGGGGGGTTGTTAGGTGTGGCGCCGCCCTTCTCACCTGCAGCTGAGACCTGGACGGGGTCGAGTTGCCTCGGTAGCTTCCGGGGACGACGGGATGCTCGTCCACGCTGCTCTGCGGCCGCAGACACTGAAAGTTAAAGGCGGGCTTACGACCTGAAACAACAAGCGGGAGCACGTTAGCGGTTATAAGAATCATATTTATTGGCGTGACAATTGGGTTCCGGTTCCATCGGAATTCATCAAAACATTTTTTAAAAAAAAGCTCGAGTCAAATCACATCTAATTCACTGGAACAATCCTGGCAGCCTAAAAAGGTAAATAATAGTACCGTAATTCCAGGCCTACAGAGCACACCTTGTAAAGGAAATACCATTTGGTACATACATACGCTGCCGCTGTTTAAAAGCCGCAAGTGCCCACATTGAAACACCAGATATTTACAAGGAAAAAAGGTACACAGAAAGAGTTTAATGCTAGCACAGCGCTAACGCTAATGCTAGTCCTAACGCTAGCGCCGCACTAGGTTAAAATAAAACTTACCAGGAAATATCACTGAGACACGCCAGTAACACAGCAGCAACACGATAGCGCAGCGCTAACAGGGCCGGTAAAAATAACTTCCTCGGCACATACATTCCACCAGCCTCATTCTTTTCTTTTCCACCAAGTGCCCCCTTGCGGCCGTTACAAAAAAAAAAATGCACAAATTAGCCGCATCACCGCATAAACCGGAGGGTTGACAGCGTATGAAAAAAGTCAAGGATCAAAGGTCGGAAATTACGGTCATTCAAATGAATCGCTAGCAGAAGATGAATAAATACTGTAGCGAAACAATGTAAATCTTTACAACAGAGTACCTAAAGATTAACTGGACAGTTACATACAACTGAACAGTGATTCTGTTGCATACCACTGGAGGGAGCCGTGTAACACGAGATATTTACAAAAAGACTGTCCCCAGAGTTTAATGCTATTGCTAATCCCGCGCTAAAAGTAGCTCTAACGCTAGCGCCGCACTACCGCTAACGCTAACTGGGCCGGTTAAAATAAGACTTACTACTGGTAAATATCACTGAGACACGCCAGCAACACAGCAGCAAACACGCTAGCACAGCGCTAACAGGGCCGGACCCGTAGAAGTCACTTCCTCGGCACATATATTCCACCGGTCTCATTCTTACCTTTTCCGCTCGAGTGCCCCCTTGCGGTCGTTCAGAAAAATATGCACAAATGACCTGCATCACCGCATAAATCGCAGGGTTGAAAGCGTGTGGCTTATAGGCCGAAAATTACGGTACTTCAAAGCGTAATATCACATAACACACACTAATATTTCAGACTGATCTTACATTTCCCCTACAAACAAAAGGACCATAGATGGGCGAACAAATAACATCAGTCTCACTGCGTTCTAAAGCTTTGGCAACAGACATTTGAAAACAAACGGTGGAGCAACAAATATAGACAAATAATATATTAACACGTTTGTCTACTCGCACTTCCGCAGCTCCGTGTATATGCTAATATCGCTTTCATAAATCCTGTTGGTGGCCAAGGCACGCACACCAGAACACACACCGCTTATGTGTTTCATAGATACTGTACATTCTACTTAACTAGGTCAAAAAGATGATTTGAGATACCGCTTGTTGCGTATTATTACGTTCAACAGACTTGGACAGAACTGTGACGGGTTGACCTTTGGGTATGGAAGGCAGCAGCCTCCTCCTGACAAACTGTGCGCCGACGCCGTCGCTTCCGTTGTAGTCGTTGCCTCCATAACCTCCGCTCAGAGTGCTCCCGTTGCCGTTGGCGCTGATGACGCTGCTGCCGTTTTCGTTGTACCCCGAGTACCCGTTGCCGTCGTATTCGTGAGCGGCGTAGGGCACGCCGGCGCCGCCGTTGTAGCCGTTGGCCAAACTGCCGGCGTCGCGAGGGTCGCGCGGCGCATCGCCGACGTCCACGCCGACCGCTTGTTGGATGCCTTGCGCGTTGTAGTCCGGCGCGGGCGGTAAAGGAGAGGCCGGCTCGGGATACACGAATCTACAACGGGTACAACAAAAGCTCGTGATTCACATACAAAAAGTGAGTACAATGATTGTGTGTAAGTGTATTGTCAGTACTACTCGTGGTATACGGCTCTCTCTGGTGGTGTGCGAAGGAATCACAGTTCAGTCGTACGTAACTGTCCAATTGACCCCTCCGTGGATATTGCGCAATCCGCGTCACTGACCAATCAGAGGCCAGAGATCTGCATAGACCAAAGCCCGTTTTTGCTCCCGCCATTTTCTCAGACAACATTGCATGGTCCAGTATAGGTTTTGTTAGCGTTTTATCGCGTATTTGGGTTATTTAACAAAAAATATGGTTAAGAGGTGTAGTCACGGAATTTTGTAATAGTGACGACGGGTATCCTGAAAGGCGAATTCGTACCCTTTCCAAAACCGAAGACCCAGTCCGAAAAATGCCTTCGATGGATCAAACTTTGTGGAAGACCGCATCATCAACTAAATCCATCTAATATCAACCGGAACGCACATGTTTGCACCAAGGTATGCTCTATATTTGATTTTCAATACACGTCTCGTATAAATGAATTCAAAGTTCTTCGTTAGCGTAACACTGCTGCGCGTGAACGATTGACACACTTATTCTTTGTTGAGTGATATTTAGCGATGATCTGACTGCACAAACGTGTCGCTTTCTTGCCGGCTCGCGGCCGAAAGTTAACCAGACTGTGTTTGCACGAAGATATGCCCTAAAGTTGATATTTAATACACGTCTCGTATAAATGAATGAGACGTTCTCCCCTAGCATAACACCGCTACGTGTGAACGATTGACACACTTATTCTTTGTTGAGCGATATTTAGCGATGATCGGACTCCACAAACGTATCGATTTCTTGCCGGCTCCCGATCGAAGCTTAACCAGACTGTGTTTGCACGAAGATATGCCCTAAATTTGATTTTCAATACACGTCTCGTATAAATGAATGAGACGTTCTCCGCTAGCATAACACCGCTACGTGTGAATGATTGCATGAAATCAGAAGCATGGCGTCTCTCTCAGTTAAGAACGTATTGTATTGTATTGTATTTGCCATTTTTACAAATTGTTTGTCTTACGTCTGCGCACGTGGCGTGACGTCACTTCAGGAGGCGTGGTTAAGTGCCCTGTACGGAGGGGTCAATTGACCCTTAAGTACTGTGTTGTAAACATTTACAGTGTTTCGCTTAAATAAAATAATTAATAATAACAATAATTTAATATATTTTTTAATTTAATAACAATAACATAACATTTATCTTCTGCTCGCGATTAATTTGATTTACTGTAATTTCTGGCCTATAAACCGCGACTTTTTCCACACGCTTTCAACCCTGCGGTTTATGCGGGGATGCGGCGAATTTGTGCATTTTTTTTTAAATGGCCGGAACGGGGCACTCGAGCGGAAAAGGTAAGAGTGAGACCGCTGGAATGTATGTGCCAAGGAAGTGACCTTTACCGGTCCGGACCTGTTAGCGCTGCGCTAGCGTGTTCCTGCTGTGTCTCAATTATTTTTACCAGTATGGGTTTTTTTTTTTAAAAATCGGCCCTGTTAGCATGGCACAAGCGTTAGCGTTAGTGCGGCGCTAGCGTTAGCGCGGCGGCGCTAGCGTTAAACTCTGTGTACTGTCTTTCTTTGTAAATATCTCATGTTTCATAGTGGACACTCGAGCGGAAAAGGTAAGAGTGAGATCGGTGGAATATATGTGCCAAGGAAGTGAGTTTTACCGGTCCGGACCTGTTAGCGCTGCGCTCGCGTGTTACTGCCGTGCCTCGATGATTTTTACCGGTTGCGTAGCATTAATTGGTTTCTAAAAAGTCCGTTTGATTATTTTTTCAGCCACTACGTAATGATGCACAATTTGAAGAGTTGATTTTATCCGCGCATTTGACCGTCCGTTTTTTTTTTTTTTTTTTCTCAATCCCGATTTACGGCCCCTTACCGCTCTTGAAATGCGAGATTTGCAACATCCGCCTCATTGTCGTGAACTTGCTCAGCCACCGCGGGTGCCGTCGCCTCCTGGGCTACGAGGAGGTCTGCCTCGTCGGGAGGGGGGGGCAGGTCGCTGACGGAGTCCGCCCTGTTAACAAGCAAATACGGGGAGGTACTTTACAAGGTACTTGAGGCTTGTTTAAAAACTAAACAGTAAAACTAAACAGTTGACCCTTGAAATAGGACTCAGACCGGACCATAGAATCTGCATTCTTAAATGATGCCCGTTACCATTGTAATTTAAAAAAAAAAAAAAAAAAAAAAGGTTAATTTATTCTGTGAAGATGCTTACCACACAAAAAACTGAATGGAAATGCCATTAATCCGTTCCAAACCTTCCCCAAAACACATCTACTTTTAAATCAGAAAAATAACACGCTGCAGTATTGTAGTTTATAAAAACATACAGTCGTGACGTAACACAAGGTCAAATATTTTTTAAAAATTGAACAGGTTGGGCATCATGATTTGGTGCTTTAATTCAATGGGCTTCTTTCGGATGTGCACTCCTTGCCCACCAGGGGGAGTACAATACACACACACACACACACACACACACACATCTATTACCGTAGATTTAACCATGAAACATAGAAGAAGACAGTCAGAACCGAGCCCAGTAATATTTTCGTTTTTTTTTTTTGCAGAGGATAAAACTGCTTAAAAGTTTGTGTTTTTTTTTTTAAGCAGTTTTTGACATTTTGCATTGTGTGTCAGTATTAAAATAAAAACTTATGTAACGCAAAGTAACGTAGTCTGATAGGGTTGTCAAACTCATTTTTGTCGCAATGCTGCATTTTACCAAAAGTTCCCCTTGGAGGGCCGTGATGACTGTGAAACCATAAAAATCTTTAACCGCCTCATCAAATTTACTAACTCGTTTTGGAATCAGAAATCGAGAGGTCATGTTTTTTTCAACTATTGTTGTTTGGTAACGCAAAAATGCTTGGAATATATCAACGTTATCTATCCATCCATTCATCTGTTTTCTTTTGCCGCTTATCCTCACGAGGGTGGCGGGGAGCGCTGGAGCCTACCCCAGCTGTCAACGCGCAGGAGGGGGGGGGGGTACACCCTGAACTGGTCGCCAGCCAATCGCAGGCCGACTACACCCTGGATTCGTGGTCGCCTGCCAGTGGCATTCACGGCAACACCCGGTTGGGAGTGACCCCCATGCCGCCTGCTCTGAGGTTAGCCCCACAATACGTACACCCGAAGAATATCTGGACTGGACTGGCGGCGGGGAACTCAACTCACTTCACGATAAGCAGCAGTTGGGCAGATCGCGAACAAATCTTTTAAAATGAGGATTCAAACTCGTCGTTGGCGCTCTCAATTAAAGTTCATTGTCAAACTAAACATCAAACAAAGTGAATTGTGACTGTTATGCAACTCCAGTTTTGTCTTCTGCTAGCTTCATACATCTATAAAACGCAAAACACCATGAATGGGCTAACGAGTAGCACCAGTATTTGCACCATGACAACCCTTTAAGCAAAAGATACGGCATTTCAACGCAAACGGTGCTGCAACACATGTAGACAGACAATATAAAAACACTAACAATACTCACAGACATATGCAGTGTTGCGTTGAGATAAGAGCTGAATTCATTCCCTGACCACGCACTTAACTCAAAATGTATCTCGGATCATCTTTCCCCATTGATATAAATGGAAATGCCATTAATCCGTTACCGACTTAACAGCGTTTTGAGCTAACTCGGATCTCAAGCCACTGCTGTGTGTCGTACGTCTAGGCCCTAATAAAAGTAAGAAGAGTTTTGAAACCGGCAACCCACCTGGCGGGCGGCGCCTCCGACCTGCCGGGCTGTTGCACGACAACGGTCTCCTCAGCCGGTTCCGAGCCGCCCGTCCGGAAGCAGTCCCGCAGGCTCGTCACCTGCCGCGTGATCACATCCGCTTCCACCGCAACGGCGGTCTCCTGCGCCAGCGTCTCCACCGGCGGCACCGGCGTGCCGGCGGGCGTGGTGGCGACCGAGCTCCTGTGCTCGCTGTCGAATATGTCGTCCGCGGCCTCCTCCTCCTCGAGGTCGCAGGCCATCGCCAGGCGCATCTCCGGAGCCAAGTCTTGCAGGGTCCGAAGCCCTTGCTGGGACCGCAGACCAAGAGAAAGAAAGAAACGTGACTCCTGGGAAGGCAGCAGTCAAACCGGCCGGAGTATCATTACTTTGGTGACATCTAGTGGAATAAAGGCGGAAGTGTTGCTGGTTTCACTCACAGTGGGTTTTTTTTTTGTTATATTCAAGCAATACTTTGTGCAGAGTCAAGGTAAAAAAAAAAACAAAAACTTTGAGTAGCTGCAAATACTTTGCCTGCATTCCTTCACATTTATTTCCATTCATCCATCCATTTTTTGTCCGCTTATCCTCACAAGGGTCGCAGGGAGCGCTGGAGCCCATCCCAGCTGCCAACAGGCAGGAGACGGGGCAGACCCTGGACTGGTCGCCAGACAATCGCAGGGCACATGGAGACAAACGTCCGCGCTTACAATCACACCTACGGACAATTTTGAGTGTCCAATTAATGTCGCATACCTGAAGGGAGGCGGCCTTGTCCTTCCTTTTGGACTTTCGCTCCCTTTCTTTCCTCTTCCGGTATTTTTTGAAATAGTCCTGAATCAAGAAGCTGGCGTAAAACTTCCCGCAAGTCACCTCGTCGCCTAAGGAGGAGAAATCAGGAACGGCAAAGTAAGATTCGAACCTTCCTTTGGTCATCAGTCGCCCGGAAGTGGGTGGGGTCGGAATTTACCTCTCGGGGGAGGAATGATTTCATCCAAGAGTTTGGGCTTGGTCCGCTTCCACAGTTTCTTGATGATGATCTTGAGCTCCTCGTTCTGCTGATCGATGGGCCCTGAAGGAGGCACAAAAAAAATACTAAAAAATACACACACAAAAAAAAAAACCTTCCTTAAAACGTTCAACACGGAAATGAAAGCGGGAGCCTGCACACCTGCACACGACTCCACAGGGAATTATGATTTTTTTTTTTTTTTTTTTAAATTTCGCTGCGAGCTTTAGAAACGTCACCGCCGCTGGAGTGACGTGGAAAATACTGCCGCCGATGCACTTTTTCGCTTAACGAGTACAAAACGAGAGCAATCGCAAGCCGCCAGTTTCTTTCTTGAAATCCTCTTTCATCATATTTTTGGGGACAATCTCCAGTCAAGAGATGGTGTGAATGTCAAGAGTGGTTGGTTGGACTGAGGGGCGACCGGTCCCGGGTCCGCGGCGCTAGCGTTAGCGCGGGACTAGCATTAAACTCTTATAAGCCACAGTACACAGAAAGAGTTTAACGCTAACGCTAGCGCCGCATCACCGCGCTAACGCTCGCGCCGCATCACCGCGAAAACCGCAGGGTTGAAAGTGTGTGAAAAAAGTCACGGCTTGTAGGCCGGAAATGACGGTAAATTAATCTGCTAGATGTGTAAACACATCTTGGGTGCATTATTACGAGTACTATGAGGATTTTTACTTCCGGGTCCCTCCCGCTGGTTCCAAACGCTGCTGCTCGCCTCTTAAACACATCAGAGGGAGATAAAAACTCCCGTTTTTTTGGGGGGGTTTTTTGTTTTCTCCTTGCAGTAACCCTGCGTACACTTCAGAGTTCATTAAAGGGCCACTGACATGAAAAGCATATTGTTTTAATTTTAGAAAAGGCAGCTGGACTGGACCCATCCATTTTTTCACCACAATATGATTTTGACGTACTTGGCTTTTTGTAACTCCCGCCATGAAAATCTTCTCGAGAAGAAGCTGGAAGTGATGTCATTTAGAGACGCCCACTCAGTCAGGTTCGTGTGTTTATACCAGTTTTTGTTCCTTCGTGCTAACCAAAATGCCGACTCGTTGCATTGCTGGATATTGCTCGAACACTCGGAAGGATGGATTCACTCTTCACACTTTTGCAAAAGAGCCGGTTCCTCGTGAAAAATGGATTTGCACGGGTCCAAAGGACGAGCGCTTCGTGGGTTCCAAATGACAGGTAGGTGTGTATAAAGCTAGAAAAAAAAAAAATAATAATAATTGTGTGTGTGTGTGGGGGGGGGGGGGGGCGTATTCCTTCTGTCAGAACGTAACAAAAGTTCCAGGTACATAAGTCAGGGGTGCTAAACGTGTCAATGTGCGCTTTGGCTAATTGCGGCGCCGAGCCAGGCCGCTTTTACCGCGCTGTCATCGCTCACGGCTGCGCATGCTACATCCTGTCACACAGTAGGAGAGTCGGGGAGTCTGTTGTTAGTTAGAAGTGATCCGCATATCATCTAAATATGGCTCGAAACGACAAAATAATATTGCCCCGCTCACTTCGAAAAGAGCTTCCGTGTCAGAAGGGGGGGTCGGAAAAATCCGAAAATCTCTGGTTGTTCCTCTCCCGTAGGAGGTGCCGCGACGCCATTTCTATGGCGACTGTCCCAGTGTGACGTCTGCTGATGATGTTGCAGGCCACGTGGCCGCCACTGGGATGACGAGTGAGACTCCCGCAACTTTGCGCATGGATGACACGCTATTTTTCATGACAAAATCTATTTTAGAATGTTTATAAGCACGGCAGTGGCCCTTGAAGATTCTGTTGTCGTTATTATCGAGTGCAGAGAAAGAACTGGAACCTTCCGTCTTGATCTTGAGGGACGTTCGCACCAAAGCGAACAAAGTCGCGTTGAAGGTGACCGTCCCATCCGGGTGCAGCGGCACGTTCATGGAAACCAGCCTCTGAAAGGAGACCAAGCGGACACAAAGGACGGCACATTTGAACGGATCGGTGGAAAAGGGAAGGACGCGGCGTTGAGGAGAACCCACTTTGCAAGCGACGCGGTGAGGGCAAAGTTTCCCAAAACCGAGAGGAGGCTGGATTCTCCGCAGCAACGTGACGACGTCGATGTGCTTAATGCGACCGCTGCGGCGCAAACAAAACACACGTTTATGAAAATGCCGGCACGAGACCGAGTCGAACGGGAGGTGACGGTTCCTTACGTGGCCTCGGGATCGTAGTCGGACCAAACTCTCTTAAACTCATCCAGGTGGTGGGTTCCCAACACGGTCCAGTCTCTCGTCAGGTACTCAAAGTTGTCCATGATGACAGCGATGAACAAATTAATAATCTGGATCGAGAGAAAAGATATATAGAGAGAGAGGCCGGTTCTCAGGAGGGAGATCCGGGCCACGTTCAAGCCAGAACTAGACTACGCGGTCTGAAACACGAGCAGCTAAAAAGGTAGGCGGAGCTGCGCTGCGCTGAGCTTTGCCGGATGCACAGATGAGCGTTAGCATTTCTGGTATCGGGATTCAAGAGCGTCGATAACCTCGCCTCGCTCACCAGGTAAGCGCAGAGCATGAAGAAGCTGATGAAATAGATGTAGGACAAGTTGCTGCCGCAGGAGAACTCTTCTCCGGGCTCCGTGTCCGACTCGGGGTCGCAGCGTCTGCCGGGCAGCGCGGCCAACATGATCTCCTGCCACTGCTCTCCGGTGGCGCACCTGCCGGGACGGACGCTTGGTAAAAGACGCACCGTGAAACGGTTTTCGAGGGAACGGCGCCGCACCTGAATAAGACCAGAACGGCCATGAAGAAGGTCTGGAAGTTGCAATTTCTGTTGATGTGCGTGTTGTCGTCGACGGCCACTTTCCCGAACGTCTACCGGGACGCACGCAGAGCCGAACCATTGTCAGTTGATCAACATAACTAAAATTCAAGACAACTTTTGTGAATAGATGAAATCATTTCAGGGACGCACCTGCATGCCAATCACGGCATAGATGAAAAAGATCATTGCGATGAGCAGACCGACGTAAGGCAAAGCCTGGCGGGGGGAGTTTCAAACGCGCATTTACGAGGGAGTATTTGGTACCGCCACAAGATCCGTCGCTAGTTTTTTTTTTTTTTTTTGTCTGACCTGGAGGGACTTGACAAAAGTCCAGAGGAGCGTTCGAATGCCTTCCCCCTTGCTGAGCAGTTTCACCAAACGCAAGACTCGAAACAAGCGGAAGAACGTGATGGAGACTTTGCCGCTCTCGCCTTTTCCCTGGAAACCAAACCAAAATGAGACTGTGAAGCAATGCTGGAACCAGAGAAGACGCGGGAACAGGCGCTCGTCTCTGGTCTTACCTCACCGTGACCTCCTCCCCCCTGAAGTGAAATTCCACCAAGTCCACAATGAGAGAGAGAGAGAAAAACACATACCAGTGAAAAGTAAACATTGAAAAAAACAACAACTATAGGCTACATGGTTAGCTTTGTACTATGCAGTTTATCATCAGGAAAAGCTAAAAAAAAAAATACGTTTTTTTTAAAAAAAAGCCAAATTTTTTAGGCTTGGAACGCATTATTGCTTTTTCCATTCATTGCAATGGGAAACATTGATTTGGTGTTCGAACAATGCACTTTTCGAACCGTTTTCTGGAACGGATTGTGGTCGAGAACCGAGGCATCACCGTATAAGAGTTTTGATTATTTGCCGCGGTGTTCCAGTCGTTTGGGCCAGAAAATGGGAAAAACGACCGACCGAATCCTGGCCTGGCTAATGCGAGTTGAGCGTAGAGAGTGAGGATTTCATTTGGAGTTTTGTCACTGGCATTTGCCAGTTTGTTGACTTGAGTTAATGAGTTGCCTTCACTGCCACCGAGAGAAAGTGTAGTGTGAGGTATCCTCGTCACAGCGATTCTGTGTCACCATAGTTTAGCCCCGTCTTAGTTCGTGTTTCCAAGTTTGCCTCTGAGTCGTCAGAACTCGCGTCATGTTTTTTTGGATTTTGCTTATAACCTAGCGTCGTTGTGCCTCCGTCTTCTCGAACTGGTTACACCGTGTATGATTTCAGCGCTGAATAAAAAACTACGCCTAACATCATGACCTCGTCTCGGAGTCCTGCATTTTGGCTGCAGCCCCGCACGGTTGGTTCGTGGTCCACTCTCGCTCACGACACGTTGCGTTTTCTTTCTTTGGTTTCTTTTGATCTACGTATTTTTTTTTTTTTTTTTTCAGGCTGCAACACAATAAACGGATGGGAAAGATGTGCCCCCCCCCGGGATCAATGACATGCGATGTTTTGTTTTTCTCGAGTCAAAACCCAAGAGACTTACGCTAAACTCGGAAACGGCGATGTCCAACACGCTCCCCACCACAATCAAAGCGTCGAAGGAGTTCCACGGATCGATAAAATAATGCTGAAGAAGAAGATGGCACGGGTGAGCGTCAAGAATTCTTGAATTGACGTAAGCGAACGAGCGAAACCTCACGTGGGCCCGCAGAGCCAGCAACTTGATGATCATCTCGATCGTGAAGACCACCGTGAAGATCATGTTGAGGATGTCCATGACGGAAGTGAACAGCTTGGACTGCTCGTAATGCTGAGAAAGCGCACGAAAAAGCGCCAGTCAGCAGGACGTCGACAGGCAAGCCCAACATCAACGCAAACAAGAGTGAGAGGCCGCCGGCGTGGACATTATTCAGTCGCTAGTGAAACGGTCTCAAAGTCCCTGCACGATCCTCCCTCGCGCCCAACCCAAATCTTTTCAAACAAAATACTGAAAAGCGCATTTCAGTAGTTGAATGAAAGCATTTTAGTTGTCGACGTGAGCAATAAATATCAGGAGTGTGTGTTTAAGTATGTTATAGAGCTCGTGCACGTGACGTCACCGTTTTGACGGCGCCATATTGAAGGTCGAACAGTGCCGCTCGACATTGAAGGAGGAGAATATTCACAATACCCGAGACGTGCTGTGCTGTTGGTTGTCACAACAGACGAGACAGATATTATTCAAAGAGGTCATTCTATGGAATACCGGCTGAAAAGACCAGAAAATATCGATGGATTTCGGCAATTAAACGTGATGGACCAAAATACACACACGCCTGTGTAGCGATCGCTTCATTTCATGTAGGAATTATTCTTCGCAATCTCAAATTATCAAGTATTTATAATGCCAAATTGACTCATTTGTCTGTCGCTGAGAGGTTTAGAGGTGTGTGTGTGGCCACAATACGCTTCCGTGTACGTAGGAGCTGACTCCCCGTCCTCTTTTTTTTTCCTCATCATAGTTAACGAATGCGAGTTTGTGTAAAACTGGGCGTCATTTATTGAAAAACTGGTATGTGTATTGAATACTAGCTGAAAAGATCGATGGATTCAGGCAAAGGTTAGCGTGTAGCTGAATACGCTTCCGCGTTCACGAGCCGTCAAAACCCTCGTCTTGTTTTTCCAAATCATAGTCAATGAATGCGAGTTTGTGTAAAACCGGGGGTCATTTATTGAAATATTGGTGTTTGTATTGAATAGGATCTGAAAAGATCGATGGATTCCGGCAAAGCTTAGTGTTTAGCCGAATACGCTTCCACGTTCACGAGCCGTCAAAACCCTCGTCTTTTTTTTCAAAATCATAGTCAATGAATGCGAGTTTGTGTAAAACCGGGGGTCATTTATTTGAAAATTGGTATTTGCATTGAATACTAGCGGAAAAGATCGATTGATTCCAGCAAAGGTTAGCGTGTAGCCGAATACGCTTCCGCGTTCACGAGCCGTCAAAACCGTCACTATGTGGGATTTATTCCTGACTGAGAACAGATCCAGCAATGAAGTGTTTGTATGCGTCTAGACTTTTCTACGCTTTCCAACACTTCCGTGTAAATCTCGACGACTTACTCACCAGATCCACGTGTAGATCCAGTTGTCCGAGACAAGCGGAAGCCAATTAACAGTCCAATTTCTGGACTTCAGCATTAAATC
Source organism: Syngnathoides biaculeatus (assembly GCF_019802595.1). Taxonomy (NCBI): domain Eukaryota; kingdom Metazoa; phylum Chordata; class Actinopteri; order Syngnathiformes; family Syngnathidae; genus Syngnathoides; species Syngnathoides biaculeatus. Next base: position 29,637,471 of record NC_084641.1, read on the forward strand.
CGGGTCCTCTATGCCGAGTTTATCTCGTTTTCCCACGTACTGTTGTTTATTTTCACCTTCTAAATGTCTGACAGTATCGGGCAAGACTCTGGCCGTCGCGCTACAAGACAGATTTCCGTGTCGTCTCCAAGCGACTTAGCATTGAGCGATGCTTTGCTAGACCGGCAATATGGCAAGTCGCGTGATCACGTAGGTGCACGAGCGCTATACTACAGTATGGGGGTGAAAAAAAATGTAAATAAATGTTTGGAACGTGTGTGAGAGCATCTCAGTTGTGTCTACAAGAGCATTTTAGTGGTGTGTGAGAGTGTTTCTCTTGCGTGTGAGCAGAAAATAATCAGTAGTATGTGAGAGAGCGTTTAACTACTGCGTGGGAAAAAACATGAGCATTATACACGGGTGTAAGTGAGAGAGCCCCCGACGGCGCTCACAGAAACGAGTACCTGCACGGCCAGCGTGAGCGTGTTGCCCAGAATCAGCACAAACATGACGTACTCAAACTGGCTGGAGTTTATAATCCTCCAGAATTTGAGCTGGGATGGATTTTTGGGAATGTAAATCTTTATGGGTTGAGCTTTCAGAGCGTAGTACACACTGGCGCTGGAGGGGGGGGGGGGGGGAGCAAAAGAAAACAGTTTGCACGCCTCCCGATACTCAGAATTGGGGAAAAATGACCCGCTTCGGGGAGAAGAACCGACCTGGTTTTTGTTGAGCTCGCAGTTTTTGAATTCAGCCTCTCCTTGCTCTCGGAAGGTGATGATGACAAACCCCACAAAAATGTTCATCATGAAGAAGGCGATGATGATGATGTAGATGATGAAAAAGATGGAGATTTCCACCCGGTAGTTGTAAATGGGCCCGTGATTGATGGCGTTGGCGTCCACGGCGCGGTACAGGAGCCTTAACGAAGTGGGGGGCGGGGCACTTAGACGCGGCGGACAAAAGGACGACGCTGGCGGCGGCGGCGGCGGACGGCTTACTGTGGCCACCCTTCGAAGGTGGAGACGGTGAAGAGCGCCAGCATGCCCATGAGCACGTTGTCAAAGTTGAAGTCGCTGTTTTCCCAGATGCGCTCCTTCACCATGGGATGGTTCATATCGCCGTCTTTGTACACCACAAACGTTCCCCTACGAGGACGCAGCACAGCGCCGTCAGGAGCCAAGGAAACCCGAGACAATTTTCCTGCTCTGCAAAACTCGTTGAAAATAAAAGTTTTCATTTCAGGAAGCGACAAGCGCAAGACGTCCGCATTTTACTGCAAAGAGGCTAATCGCCGCGTATTTACGTCATCCTCAAACACGTCTGTGCACGTTTTCTCGATAAAACGCTGCTAATTTAAAATCTTGATTAAAATTTCAGAATTATGGGTTCAGACGTGATGTGAGATTGGTGAGTTTAGCGATAGTTAGAAACCAGCTCGGCAGATTCTGTGAGGACGACTTCGCCAAATTTATCCTGACTAAGCTCGGCAGATAATAATATTATCATAATAATTATTTTAGAGTGATTTTTTTCTCTCTCTATGAAGCTTGATGATGAAGATGCAGTCACTTCGAGAGAATCTAATTCGAGTATAATACATTGATAACCTTTCATGCGGAGCATAATTGATTGCATAATATTGCAGAAAGTGAACACATTTCAGAACACTTACCAGATTTGCACTAAATCAATAAATGTACATATTTTCAGAATGCTCTTGTAATTACAGTGATGCCTCGGTTCTCCACCAAAATCCGCTCCAGAAAACGGTTTGAGAAGTGATTTGTTGGAAAACCAAATCGGTGTTTCCCATTACAATTAATGGAAAAAGAAATAATGCGTTCCAAGTCTTAAAAATTTGGCTTGTTAAAGCATTTTTGTTTTAGCTTTTCCTGATAATAAACTGCCTAGTAGAAATACATGTTTAAATACTTTAATTTAAGAAATACATTTATTTTTCGCTTAAAATGTATGCTTTAGCAGTAGAGTACTCGAGGCTGGGAGCGCATGGCCGTATCTGTTGCGAGTCGGAACTCCCAGCCTCGTAAACTTTTTTTATTAGCAAAACTGTGTTCGAATTGACAATAACAAAGCGCGTCGTGGGTGGGTCAGCTGCTTGCGCTGCGCATTATATTTTTTCCGTTTTTTTTTTTCGGCGGCGTGGGAATTCGTAACATAGCGCGTCGTGGGTCAGCTGGTCTGGCCGCACGCAATATGTTATTTCCGGGTTTTGTTTGAGTAACAATTTTTGTCCGAAAAACAGAAACAAAAAAACTGATCTGTTTGAAAACGGGGACGTTCAAGGAACCGAGGCTTTATTGTATTTGCATTGAAAAAAAAATGGAATATCCTGGTCTGGCGCACTCAAGAGCAAATTTAGTAAATTTGACCCGAGACAAAAATGTGTCGGACAGTCCGGTACGGTGCATTTCACATGAATCCTGAATTTTGTACCTGAAAGGCTAACATTCCAAATATTTTGTGAGCAAGTGTTGTATTCTGAAATATAATCTGCCACTTTTCTGGAGGTGATGCAAAAACGGCAAAAGAAAACTAACTTGCACTCGTCAGGAGTGTGTTTGGCTTCGTCGGTGCAGCTGTAGAACCTGCCCTGAAACGTCAGACGGACCACCATGAACGCGTTTGCCTCCCCTCACGGAAGACGAAGGCCCTTAAAACGCAAAGAACCTTGAAGAGCTGCACTCCGATGCAGGCGAACATGAACTGCAGGAGCGTCGTGACGATCAAGATGTTGCCGATGGTGCGGATGGCCACAAACACGCACTGCACCACGTTCTAGGAGGGAAAAAAAAAAAAAAAAAAAAAAAAAGAACATCTTCATGAGCGCAGCAACGGCGCTCAAAGGAATCCCAGAAAATGAAAGCAAGCCGCCTACTTTTAGTCCTTTGGCTCTGTTGATGGCACGGAGAGGTCTGAGAACGCGGAGCACTCGGAGAATCTTCACCACGGAAATTGCACTGGAACTGGGGGGGGGGGGGGTCAAAGAGGAGTTCTGACAACGTTGCGGAAACCTCAAGCCGGGTTCCGGAAAACCTCTGCGAGGGGGACTCACTGAAGGAAAAACGAGGTGAGCGACACGCTGACCACCAGCAGGTCCAGAAGGTTGAAGGCGTTTCTGCAGAAGGAGCCCGTGTGCAGGAAAGCGCCGTAAACGGTCATCTACGTGCGGCGGACGTCGGAGAGATCAGCGGTGCTTCAAACGCAACATTCACGGGCTTTTTCGAACCTTCTGCAACGGTTCTAGTAAATTTGCATGCAAAATGAAGCTGGGGTGCTTTTGAAAACCACATCGGTGGAAGAGCCACACTTCAATTATCCCGTTAACGCCCGTAACGTTCTCTTAGTTCCCAAAGAATGTTTCTGAAATTATTTTAAAGCCTTGCATCACCCAGGCCCGTGATACTTAACCGGACCCAAATGTGCGTTGCGCAGAGAAAACAAAACAAAACAAACATTTCTGTTCATCGAAGGCATTTTTTTTTTCTCACAATGGTTCTTAAGTTGCTTGCGAGGGCACCAAAAGGCGACGACACTTGGGAGCCGCGCTCACCTTCAGGACGATCTCCACGGTGAAAACGGACGTGAAGACGTAATCGGCGTAGCCCAACACCTGAGGATGAGAAGGAGAAGGACGGGGACCGGTGAGACGAGCGACAGAGAGCGGAGGAAGTAAGGAAGGAAGGAAGGAAGGAGGGGGGAGAGAGGGAAAGCAGGAAGGAATGCAAGGGAGGGAGGAGGTAAAGAAGGAAGGAAGGCAAGAACAGGAAGGAAGGCAAGGGAAGGCAGGAAGGAAAGAAGGAAGGAGGAAGGAATGCAAGGAAAGGAAGGAAGGCAAGGGAAGGCAGGAAGGAAAGAAGGAAGGACGGAAGGAATGCAAGGAAAGGAAGGAAGGCAAGGGAGGGAATGCAAGGGAAGGAAGGAAGGAATAAAGGAAGGAAGGAATCCGAGGGAAGGCAGGCAAGGGAAGGAAGGAAGGAGGAGGGAGGGAAAGAAGAAAGGAAGGGAAGGAAAGAAGGGAAGGAAGGAGGGGGAGAGAGGGAAAGCAGGAAGGAATGCAAGGGAGGGAGGAGGTAAAGAAGGAAGGAAGGCAAGAACAGGAAGGAAGGCAAGGGAAGGCAGGAAGGAAAGAAGGAAGGAAGGAAGGAATGCAAGGAAGGAAGGAAGGCAAGGGAGGGAATGCAAGGGAAGGAAGGAAGGAATAAAAGAAGGAAGGAATCCAAGGGAAGGCAGGCAAGGGAAGGAAGGAAGGAGGAGGGAGGAGGGAGGGAAAGAAGGAAGGAAAGGAAGAACAGGAAGGAAGGCAAGGGAAGGCAAGGGAAGGAAGAACAGGAAGGAAGGAAGGAATGCAAGGGAAGGCGAGGCAAACGAAGGCAGGCAGGCAGGCAGGCAGGCAGGCAGGCAGGCGCTTACGACGTTCCTGAAGGAGTGCGATTTGATGGGGTCCTCAGCGGCCAGAGAGATGCTGCTGAGGATGATGAAGATGAGGATGAAGTTGGTGAAGTAGGGATGATGGATGAGGTTGTGGCAGGCCACGCGCAAGCTGCCATTTGGGAGGAGATTCAAAAGAAAGCAGGTTCAAGTCGCCGCGGGACATTCCCCGCCTTTCCGCTCAAGTCCCCAAAGCGTCTGCCGAAAAGTCCGCTTCCGCCCTCGGCTCTAAAAATGGCCGCCGGAACCGGGGACCGCCACGGCGCTCACCAGTTCTTCTTTCCCAGGATGAAGAAAGAACTTCCGTCGGGAATGGGAACGATCTTTTCTTTGGGACCGGAGAACTCGGGCTTCAACGGGGCCACTCCTGCGAGTACGAAGCAGCGGTTAGTACGTATTCCTTTTCTCACACGGCTATTTATGGGGCCCCGCCGTCCACAACATGACGATATTATTATGAATTAAGGAGCTGTAGCAAACAGATATGCTTGTAAACATAATGTCATAATGCTCACCGTCAGAGAAATATTCATACAACAACACGTTCATTATTGTGGTATTGCAGCAGTGGTGATTCCAATATTTTATTTCGCTTCCCTCATATTGCGACACCAACGTCAAAATATTAAAAACACTTGTGAGGATGTTGGAAGCAAATTGAGAAAAAGTCCAATATTCATTGTGTCCAGATTATTAGCATCTTGATGTGGTGAAATATTATAATGTATATATAATATTATATAAAAAAAGTGAAATATTTTGAAAAGAATAAAAACAACGGATGAACGAATTTTCACGTCTGTATTTTTTCTCTGCATAATCAAACTGGATTAAGATGAGTTTTGAGAAAAAGATCTCGATGTGGAAAAATTAATACCTCTCTTGCAGTGTCAATCAAAATATTGAACACGGTAATAAACGATACAGCTTCTGTATTGGATATTATTAAAAATATTGCACCGCACAGTCGAGGACAAAAAAAAAAAAAATCACATGCGTAAAATTTGTTACGAATAGAAATACGTAGATATTGAAAGACGTCGCTTATTTTGTGTGGACATTGACCAATGTTCCCTGTAAGCTGCGCCACTGCGCAATTGCGCACTCGTCGCACACTCTCAGCGCACACGAAAACCGATCCAGCGCCCTCAACCTCAACCTAACATCATTTTTTTTAACATGGAACCGCATGGTCACAACCACTGACGACAAAACAAACAAAAAAAAAAAAAACCATATTTTAGCGGTAAGTCAATTGGTTGATGCCAGTTGGCCGCCATCTTGGTACTCCCAAACCGTGTGGAGGAAACGGTTTACGGGTTGGATTATGGCGGTGGGTTTTCCTCAAAGTTTGGCATGTAGGATTAAAACTGGTCGTAGGAGCTTGACAATTTTTCAGTTCTGGTAACATGAAGGATTTTTAATTCGACTTGCTAAGACAAAAAAGCCAAAGTGCAAAGGAATGACATATAAACACCGTGACTAGCAAGAAAGCTTGCATATTACCTAGCGTCCGATTTCCGTGACATGTTAACGTTTCCCAAAATATGCTGTGAAGCACTACCATCATAACAGATGAAAAAAATAAACGTTTTTTTTTTTTTTGTCATAAAAACATTCAATTTTGCGTCAATCAGTTCGATATATTTTTGGAAATAAGGACTCGCAATGGGCAAATACATGCTAAACGCATCGTTCATTTGTTATCTCTGCGACGTCGTATTTCAGACACAAAATTTCAACTTGTTTCCTTGCATTTGAAAATCAAATTCAATTTGCAGAGTTCCGTATTATGAAATTCATCAAAACATTTCACAGAAAATGTATTTTCTTGCTTATCCACTGATGAAGTTTGGGAAAACATTTGCATTACTTTTTCCCAAAAAAACGTCGGCCTATTAAGGTGAAGCAGAGAGTGAACAGTCAACAACAACTGTAAACAAAACTTTGTTCAAGTGAATTGAGCTCATCAGAAAAAAAAAACCTTTACAAACAAACTTTAACAGTGTCAAAGTAAATCTTTCCAACTTACCTGTGGAAGGTTTTCTCACAGCCGCAAAACTGGCGATTAGCGCACAGGTCGTTTTTGGGAGTATCAAGATGGCGGATGCGACTTTCGTTTTGGTGGCCAATGAGCCATCCAGTTTTTTGTTTTTTTTTTTAGATCAGCGCTCAGCCTACTTCTACTTCCTAGTTTACCTGACACCGCCCCCCCTCCGCTCTTAAAGGGGTGCACTCATAATTACAAACAGAACACACACCCGCAACTTTACATCTGCGGGCATGACTGACCACACCGGTACATTTTTCCAAACGTGAGTGACTGGGACTGACACAAATGAATGTTCCACTGAAATGATTTTGGACGAGGAGTTTTCGGGACCGGGCGAAAGGTTTCTTAGGGAAATTTTGGAAGCGCGAGAGGCTGACAGCACGGCAGGCGAACGGCAGCACATCGTGCCCGCTTGCTCACCCTCCAGGCCCTCGATGGCCCTCAGCTCTTCGTTCTCCTGCCAGTCGTCGTCCTCGTTCTGCGCACCAAACGAGAAGAAACCGTCGCCGTCACGTTGCTCTCTTTGAACATCAAGTTGCCAAGTCAAGTTGACTTTACCCCCGCATCTTCATCCTCTTTCTCCTCATCGTCATCCCACTCTTCTTCGTCGTCCTTTTTCTCCCTGAAAAGCCCAAAGTGAGTTTTTCGTCCGAACGCGTTCCGTTTTTTTCCGTATCGCAGATATTTGCGGGACCCGCCCCGAACCTACTCGACTTTTTTCTGCCCGCCGCCTCCAGCCAGGTTGTCGACGGCGATGGCCAAGAAGACGTTGAGCAGGATGTCTGATCAAGCGACGAGTTAAGTCGAACCGGCTCGGCTCGGTCCGGCGGCCGAATGCTTTCGCGGCTCGGCGGAAAAGGATACAGTTGCCGCAGACGAACAGGATGACAAAGTAAATGCACACCACCATGTTGGGAAAGACCGGTCCGCCGTAGGCCATGATCCCGTCATACATCACGGCGTTCCAGTCCTCTCCGGTGAGGATCTGCCGAGACCGGAGACAATCACGGAATCACCCTCAAACGCCAAGACCGGACCGACGCTTTTGCCGCGTGAAATCACTTGAAAGCAAGTCAGCAGCGCTTGAGGGAAGGAGTCGAACGTGCTCCTCTTCATTTGGGTCTCGTCAAAGTTGAACTTGCCGCCGAACAGCTGCATGCCCAGCAAGGCGAAGATGATCAGGAAGAGGAAAAGCAGCAGCAGGAGGGAACAGATGGCCTTCATGGAGTTGAGCAGAGAGTTGACCAGGTCGGAGAGAGCGGCCCAGTGGCTGAAAAGGACGAGACGGGGCCAAACGTGGGCGGAGGCCAAGGCGAAGGGTGCCCGCGAGCGCGCCGAGCGGAGCGCCGCCGCAGGAAAATCGGCTGAATTCGTCACAAAGCTGGCGGACGACGGTCCTTCTGGCGTCTCCTCACCGAGTCATCTTGAAAATCCGGAGCAGTCGGATGCAGCGGAGAACCGAGATACCGATGGGCGGGATGAAGTCCCACTCGACCAGCAGCGTCTCCAGGATGCCGCCGCACACCACGAAGCAGTCGAAGCGGTTGAAGAGGGCCATGAAGTAGATCTGCAGGCCGAAGGCGTACATCTTCATCAGCATCTCCAGTGTGAAGAGCAGCAGCAGGATCTTATTGGCTCGCTCTGCGGAGACGCACGGAAACTCAGTGGCCGAACGGGTAGAAAAAGTCGACACACCCCCGCTCCGGTGCCGGCTTTTCGTGGCGTAGACCAAGTACGGAAAAGCCTCGGTTCCCGACCACAATCCGTTCCAGAAAACGGTTCGAGGAGTGATTTGTTCGAAAACCGAATCGATGTTTTCCATTGCAATGAATGGAAAAGGAAATAATGTGTTGTCAATTAGCCTTTTGAAAGAGTTTTTTTTTTTTTTTTTTTTTTTTTTTAGCTTTTCCTGATATTAAACTGCATAGTAGAAATACCTTTGGCCCACCGATAAGAAATAATGCTCCCTTTGCCGGTTTCCGTGACGAGTGCTAGCTTGCGTGACAAATAAGCACCCGCGACAAGCTAAACAACCACCGCGCAAGAAAAATCCCCCTCAAGTTGAAATCAAAATGGAAGGACGGACTCCCTACCTTGCATTTCCGTGAGCCACTTCGGCTGCCCGTAATGCTCCGAGGCGCTGGCCACCGTGTTGAGAAACACCAGAAGAAGAACCAGCCAGTAGAAGTTGGTGGTCTTGACGGCCACGCGGCAGTTTTTCCTGAACGTGTGGTTCAACTGGCACAACTGGTCGCTGAGGAAAGAGCGACTTACGTGTTTTTGAAAAAACGGAGGCGAAAGCAAACATGGTGGGTTTTACGCGGGTGCTATTTCGCTTTCATGAATTACATCATGCAGCATTGGCCAAACTGTGTTTTGTATAAATGGACTGTGGAAAAAAAAAAAAAAAAACAACTAAATAAAAATGTCAGTTTGGGTCACGATCTTACCAGAAGCTGTTGGCCATCATCTTGGCCCTGGAAAACAGAAAAAAACAAATTAAATTTGTGACGTGCGAGTGAAACAAGAATTGACCTTCCTTGAAATAAAAAATATAGTTATATCTATTCATGAGCTCATTTACTTTATATAATAACAAATTGGTTCTCGAGCTCTGTTAGCTTTTTTACCACAGTTTTGGGAAACAACCGCAAGTCAAATTTCAAGTGATGGAACTGGAAGTGTAAGTGGAAGATAAACCTATTAATCAGGTAGAGAAAACGCATTTTGGGGAAGTCAGCAAATGCAAACTGTAAATTTGCTTGAGTTCATATGTCCCCTAGGCGTAGATTTACTGTATTTCACTATTTTTGAACAGCATTGAAGGGGGTTTTCTCCTGCCTTGTGGCAGATGTCGTTCTTGTGAATCGGGAGATCATTCAGAAGGCCTCCAGACTTGCATAATTGAGCAGATCAATGCCGTGATAATTTTATATTGGTGGACCAACCAGGACCGCTTTGATGTTGTGTTACCACTAGTATGTGACACGCTTGGAAAAAATTTTCAACACGTGAAAATAATCATAGAATGAGCTGTTGCGGGTTTGTTATGATTTAGGATGTAGCGCACATTCCTTGGTGTGTTCCCCCCCCCCCCCCCCCACACACACACACACACAATTTTCCCTCGAGCCAAGGGCCATTTTTGACATGTGATACAGACCACGGTGCACCACCAACCAAAACTCCCGATTAGTGGTTGGGCATCGCTGCCGCAACTGTGCGCGATGGTAGCGTCTTACATGAGCGAGGCACAGAAGCCGCTGTCGTCGTCGAGGTACGCGATGTCATCGTCCGAGTCCGATTCTGTGGGAAGGCGGGAGGGTCGTGAGAGACGACGACACGGACGTGACGGACGTGACGTCGCAGCCGACGTACTGTACCTCCGTCCTCGCTGTGTTTGTACCAGCCAAACTTCTTCATCATCTTCTTCTTGGCGATCGCGGCTCCTGCGGGGAACAAAAGCGGGCAGATGCCACGAAACAAAAGTGCACGAGGCCGCGTTGGGCCCGACATTTGTGTACGCTGTACGAGGTTTCGACAAGAAAGAAACGAGACCGCGACAGCTACTCAGCACTCAGTGACGATTTGCTTGCTAACGTGATTTCTGTGGTTTATGCGGTGATGCGGCTAATTTGTGCATTTTTTTTTTCCAACGGCCGCAAGCGGGCACTCAAGCGGAAAAGGTAATGAGACCGGTGGAATATATGTGCCGAGAAAGTGACTTTTACCAGCCCTGTTAGCGCTCAGCTAGCGTTAGCACTGTGCTAGCATGTGTCACTGGCATGTCTCAGTGATATTTCCCGGTAAGTTTTATTTTAACTGGCCCTGTTAGCGTTAGTGCTAGTGTTAGAGCTAGCTTTAGCGTAGCGGTAGCTAGCGTTAAACTCTTTCTGTGTACCGTCTTTCTTTGTAAATATCTCTCTCGATCCGTTCGCCCATCTATGGAGCTTTTGTTTGTATTTATCTGTAAGGGAAATGGCATATCAGTCTGAAATATTAGTGGATCCTAGTTTTGTTGTATGTGACATTACGCTTTGAAGTACCGTAAGTTCCGGCCCTACAGGCCATGACTTTTTTCATACGCTTTCTACCTTGCAGCTAATTTGTCCATTTTTTCCTAACGGCCGCAAGGGGGCACTCGAGGGGAAAAGGTAAGAGTGAGACCGGTGGAATATATGTGCCAAGGAAGTGACTTTTACAAATCCGGCCCCGTTAGTGCTGCGCTAGTGTTAGCGCTGCGCTAGCATTAGCACTGTGTTAGTGTGTTGCTGCTGAGTTACTGGCGTGTCTCAATTATATGTCCCCGGTAAGTTTTATTTTAACCGGCCCTGTTAGCGTTAGCGCTAGTGCGGCGCTAGCGTTAGAGCAGGGGTCACCAACGCAGTGCCCGCGGGCGAATGGGCGCCCGCGAGGTATCTTCTAAAAAATACCATAGGCCACAAATTGTTACTATTATTTGTGCTTTAAATTCAGAATCGGACTTGCCTACGTGAGTTCAAATTTTAAAATACCTGCGATGTCATTTACTACAATAAATTAAAACAACAATATTTTATGGACGTGTAATGAAGAGAGTCTGAAATTTGCCGCAAACAAGTCCCGTATGTACGTTCGTATCTTCATATGATCCGTGCTCACAAAGTAGCCCTCAGCCTCAAAAAGGTTGCTGAGCCCTGCGTTAGAGCTAGCTTTAGAGCACCGCTAGCGTTAGCAATAGCGTTAAACTCTTTCTGTGTACAGTCTTTTTTGTTGTTGTTGTAAATATCTCGCGTTTCAATGTGGCCACTTGCGGCTTTTAACACAGCTGCGGCGTATGTACCAAATGGTATTTCCTTTACAAATGTGCTAGGCGAGGCTTATAATCAGGTGCGCTCTGTAGGCCGGGAATTACGGTATTTACTCACGCATATCGTAATATATACGTAACGTGTTCAAGCTCGAATTGGTTTGAACTGGTAGGGAAATGCGGAAGACGTTAGATGAAAGCAAAAAGAACGTGTGAATGGCGGCACTCACGTTTATTTCCTTCTTCATCCACATCCTCGGCTTCGATGAGCCAGTCCATGTAGCCGATCATGTCTTCCTCCATCTGCTTGCTCTCTTGCGCTTTCTGCAGCTCCCCGCGTGCCACGGCCTTTTCCCTTTCTTTAGAAAACTCTCTGCGCAAATGCAAAACAAAACTCAAACGTTTCGACCGACGTCTGATTTTATCAGGCGGTATTTACACGACGGCCACCTACCCGCTCAGTACTCCCAAAACAAGGTTGATGATGAAAAACGAACCAAAGATGACCAGAGAAACGAAATACACCCACGGGATCTCGAAACCGATGGCGTCGTTCATCTTTGCGGAAAAGAGCAAAACGTGGGTGTTTTCTCAGAGAAACGGCAGGTCCAAGATGGCCGAAACGGGTTACCCAGTAGAGGACGTCGGTCCAGCCTTCCATGGTGATGCACTGGAAGACGGTCAGCATGGCAAAGAAAATGTTGTCGAAGTTGGTGATGCCGCCGTTGGGACCCTCCCACTTGCCCCTGCACTCGCTGCCGTTGGTGACGCAGAAGCGACCGCTCCCGGCAAACGCGCACGGGGACGGGTCGTCCTCCACCATCATCTCTGGAAGCAAAACATGTGCGCAGGCGCTCACGTTTCACAACTACTTTACCGCGATGCAGTCAGCAGCTGTAATAGTTAGTCGTCTTTCGTAGAGGATCAAGAATATATGCCTGTGAATACGTGTTACTCTCTCTCTACATGTGGTGCGCCACCGTTTGTGTTCAAAGATCCATCGATTACAGGCTTATAAGACTGCAACTATTAATGCTAACTATTAGCACGCCCGTCAATGGAGTTGTTCCATTTTATGTTAGCTTTAAACTAGCTCCATTCTCACTAGCACCATTCTCAAATGCAACGTTGGCTGTGGATTTTCAATACGCAATGTGTAATTCTCTCTGTTTTATGTCTAGTTTTCTTCAACCGGGAGAGGTATGACGCATCCTGAAGTTTTGTTTTTGAAAAATTGTTTCCCGTCTGCCAAACTGCAGAATGTGAATTGAGTTCACTGGCAACATACAGTTCTTGTACCTCAAGTTTGGATTTGCAAGTCAATGACGGCGTTTAAGTCGGAAAAACCCAGAAGTCGGCTCACTTGTATCCCGACTCGCTCGTTGGTCACATTTCTGAATATAAACAAACCAATGATGGGATTCCGGTGGAGGTGGCAAAGAATTTTCAGATTTTGAACATCATACTACTTTATTCTGACTAGAGGAACTGCTTGCCATGCCGTATTTAAATAAAAAAATACAAACTAGTTCACAATTTTCAGCCTATGCTCATGGCCGACGCCATCTTATTGTTCTTGCGGAAGATAATGCATCTCGGCTGGGAATCGCAAGACGAAAATCGAATAAGCTAGCTTGCTAGCCGGTTAGCTAGCTAGCTAGAAAAGAGGCAGCTGGTCACACGTTAACGCTGTGCTAGCGTGTTGCTGCCGTTTCTTAGTCATTTTTTTTTTAAACTGGCACTGTTAGCGCCGTGCTAGCACGTTGCTGCTGTCTTACTGCCGTGTCTCTGTGATTTCGGGATTTTTTTTTTTTTAACCAGCCCTGTTAGTGCTGTGCTACCGTTTTGCTATTATGTAGCTGCCGGGGCCTTTTTCTTTTGTTTTGTTTTTTACCGGTATGTTTTTTCTTTTTTAACCAGCCCTGTTCGTGTTACCGTGTTGTTGCTATGTTAAGCAAAGCTAAAGTATTAAAACTTTGAAAACTCTTTCCGTGTACCGTCTTTCTCTCGTTTCAATGTGGGTACCTGCGTCTTTTACACAAGTGCATCACCGCAATTTTTTTCACACGCTGCGGTGACGCAGCAAATTTGCGCAGTTTTTCTAACGGCCGCAAGGCGGCACTCGAGCGGAAAAGTTAAGAATGAGACCGGTGGAATATATCTGCCGAGGAAGTGACTTTTACCGGCCCTGTTCGCGCCGCGCCAGCGTTAGCATGTTGCAGCTGTGTTACTGGCGTGTCTCAGTGATAGTTACCGGTAAGTTTCATTCCAACCAGCCTTGTTAGCGTTAGCGCGGCGCTAGCGTTATTACCACAAGGGGACTTTTCAGGACGGGGGAGCGCTCAGACCGTCACACCAGCCCCGTTGGCACTGCGCTAGCGTGTTACTGCCGTGTCTCAGCGATGTTTACCGGTAAGTTTTATTTTAAGCAGCCTCGTTAGCATTAGCGCGGTGCTCGCGTTATTAATCACAAGGGGACTTTTCAGGACGGGGGAGCGCTCAGACCGTCACACCGACCCCGTTAGCATTGCGCTAGCGTGTTACCGCCGTGTCTCAGTGATGTTCACCGGTATTTTTGTTAGCGCGGCGCTAGCATTAGCGTTAAAACTTTCTGTGTACCGTCTTTCTTTGTAAACATCTCGTGTTTCAATGTGGGCACTTGCGTCTTTTGCACAGGTGCGGCTTACGTGTGTACCAAACGGTATTTCCTTTACAAATGTACTGGGTGAGGCTTATAACCAGGTGCACTCTGTAGGCCGGAAATCACGGTACGTAGTTAAGCGTCGGTTTATCATGTGTGGATTAAAGAGAATCCAAATGTGCACTCAATACTTGCAGAAGATGTCATCATTCCACGCAGGAACAAACTCAAATCAACCGCTAAAATGGCCCAATATGAATCTGACGGTTGCTCTCGTGATGATTTTGAGCATAAATCATGAGCAGATGTCCGCCAAGGACTGTGGTGAGCTCGGCCGGATAAAACGGTGCGAGGACGTGAGCGCAAACCCGTGCCGGAGAAGAAGCACGTCTTGTGCATCCTGCCAATGAAAAGCTCCAAGCCGATGATGGCGTAGATGATGATGACAAACATGACCAGCATCCCGATGTGAAGGAGCGGCACCATGGCTTTCATGATGGAGTTGAGAACAATCTGCAGACCTGGCGGAGAGCACAAAGACCTTTCAGCTCGCGCCGCCGAAGAGGCCAGGCGAGACGGAAGCCGACGCACTGGGGACTCCGGATACGAGTCGGAGCGGTCTCAAGACCCTGAAGGCCCTCAGAGCTTTGACGTCCAGGCCTCCGGGTTTTCCCGCGGCGTGATGGGCCTCTCCCGGCTTGTGGTCCGTCATGGCCTCCGCGATGACGCTGAACAGCCTGCACGAACGCCAACCACATTAGCGTCAAGTCGGGGAGCGAAGAGTCCTAAGCAAACCTTTTTTTTCCCCATTTTTCAACGTTTTTTTTTTCAATACATCCGCTTTCCTTTGCTTGGACCCCAACCGGCCACTCAGTTACCCGACAATGACGATGATGAAATCAAGCAAGTTCCATCCGCTGCGTATGTAGGCGCTGGGGTGCATGACTAAGCCGTAGGCGAGGATTTTCGTGAAAGTCTCGATGGTGAAGATGACGAGGAAGACGTACTCCACTTGTTCCTGAAAGCACACGAACACATCGCGCCGGGATTGTCACTGAATGCATCAGAGGCCGCGAAATGTCGTACGAAAGGGGGCTTTGATGTACGAGCGACCCCGATGACAAGTTTTTTTGTTTTGTTTGTTTTACAAATACAAGCGCTGTATCGCGGCAATGAACTTGACAACAAGCAGCAGTTCGGCCGATAGTCAACGATTAGCGTAATTTTCGGCCTACAAGCTGCGGCTTTTTTCACTCGCTTTCAACCCTGCGGTTTATGCGGCGCTAGCGTTAGCGCAGCTGGTTATAAGCCTCGGTACACGGAAAGAGTTTAATGCTCGCGCCGCTCTAACGCTAGCTCCGCGCCAACGCTGGCGTTAACCTCTTTCTGTGTACCGAGGGTTGTAACCAGGTGCGCTCTGTATGTCGGGAATTACGGTACATTAAAAAAAGAGGCTTGAAGTCGTTCAATGCGTTTCCTGTCAAACTACATGCAAAATGAAAAAATCGGACAACGAAATAATCAAACAACTTGTCACTGTTAGCTTAATGCTAACACATAGTGGAAATGGCCATTGACCTGCTAACAATTAGCATTGATAGTTGATAGTCATGGTAGGGCAAAAGATTGATGAAAAATATCACAATAGTCAAGGCATATATTCTTCAACGTCTGTGGAAAAACAAGTAACATTTTTTGCATCTTATGTGGTCACTGTCATGACCGCCAAGAGGGGCGTGGCCAGGCCGCTGCTCTGGGCGGTGACACCTGGCACCGCTCACAGCTGTTTCACATTGGAACTGTAATTAGACAGGCATTTAAGTTGGAGTTTTTGCCAGTTCGTTGCCCTGCGTTAGTGAGTTGCATTCACCGCCCGTGGGACTCTCCGCTTCTACGCGTAAGTCCGAGTAACCCTAGTCACAGCGATTCTGTGCCCTTTTGTTGGATCCTGTCCTGTTGAGTTGTTAGTTTGCTTCAGAGACATCGAACCCTTGCTGTGTGTCTTTTGGATCGTGCCGAGCCTAGCGTTTCTGTGCCTCTGCTTTGTCGGACTGCTATGACCCAGTTTCTGGAATAAACCACGTCGAACATTATGCCTCTGCCTCGAAGTCCTGCATTTGGGTCCGCCCCCGTACCGGAGGTTCGTGACAGTCACTTAAGAGTAGTGGTGGCTCTTTTTCTTTCGGGTGTATGACTGCAGTATTACACAGTATTGGCCCCGAGTGGCCAAGATGGGCACATCACAATCATGCAGGGTTAAATTAAGATGCAAAAGTGTTTAATTATTGGCACTGTATTTAACTATGTCATGATGCGTTTGAATGGTTTTTCCTTGTTTAAAACATTTGAAATATATATTTTTGTGGGTGTGGTTGGTGGCAAAATGGATTTCCAGCCGTTCATTTTCACGGGATGAATGGGAATAACCCAACGGTGAAGCAGGCCGATATCGTCAAAAGGGGCCGCTTGTGCGCTGGCGTCCTCACCTCTGAACCCACCGCCCGCTTAATCCTTTTTGCCAAATCTGCCGCTTAAGTCGTCTTAGAAGCGCAACCGCTCGGCTCGAGGCCTCACGCTGACGCGGTGACGGGCAAAAAATGTCAATCGAATTTGCGCAAACCGTTGAACGGTCAGCGTCGCCCAAACCCAACAAAGAGATTGACCGGCCTGTCCCGTGATGACCTTTTTGCAATCAAGAAATCGTGGAAACGCTTGCGCATGTATTGATTACAAAACAATAATCACTTCATGTACTTATGAATTCACTTACTTAAATTACTTGGTTACGCTTACGGAGGGACGGAAGACAGCGAGTCTACGGTGAAGCCAGAAAGGCAGATGGTTGGTATTTAAGTCATGGTCCCGAACAGTCGGCGGGCCACTCAGTGGAGGGTCCGACCCCCCCCCCCCCCCTCTAATGCAATTACTCTGCAACACACCACTAGTAACTTTATAGTAATTAATTATTCACGCCCTCACTTCTCGTATCTTGTCTATGTTTCTCCCAATAGTTTGGCCACGTGACGGGAATTTAATTTGCGTCAAATTCAGTCTTTTGCCATTTTTTGCATGAACAATTTGTGACGCAGGGATCCCGCTTAAACTTCTATTGATTATAACGCCTTTGCTGCTGTATTTTAATACGGAACTTTTAATAACGTTGGAGCTTTGTTAGTTTTTTTTACTCATGAAATGAAAATTACCGTTAAAACCAGTTTCTTTCTGATCCATAAGCTAAATGATTTAAAAAAAAAATATTTGCAGTCAAACAAAATCAAATGAAAAAAATAAGACTGTATAAAAGTAAGCTCTTTTCAAGTGGGCAAAAATAATTTCCAATAAAGATCTGATTAGGGAACACAATGGAAATTAATGCAAAAATAATGCGGAAGAAGTGATAATCCTGTGAAAATCGCCAAATGGATTTATTCAAGAAATGCAGTTTTACTATAATCACCTTTTTAAGAGAAAAAAAAGATTGAATATGCTTGGGAATAATGTCGGGTTTTGTTTTTTGTTGTGCAAAAAAAAAAAAAGCTCCAGTCAAAAGTAATATTTCGAGATCAAAGTCCAAATTTCTTTGTTAGCACGTAGCCTCGGAAGCGGTCGGCTGTAAAAAAATGTCAGTTCCCTTTATAAAAATACAACTTTATTCTTGCAAAATGAGTACTATTTATTCTTGGAAGATTACCACTGTGCTCTTGTAGTCATCCTATACTATATATAACGATATATTTCTTTACATTTTTCCAGAGATGTGTTTGTCAATACATTTTCCACGTTAGAATATAATAGCTGAAAACGTGCAAAGACTTGAGAAGAATGTAGTACTTCACTTCGGTGGTATAGCCTGAAACAGTTTTTCACCATTTGGCTTCCCCTAATGGACCTTTCCGACCTGTCAGTCACTCGTACAATAATAGCCAATCAGATAGCCGCATTGTCTTGACACGCCCCTGCCGCCATGTTGTCCCACAAGCAATACTGGTTGTCAGTAGCGTGCGCTTGGAAAAGTTCATGTTGGGAAGAAAATGCGCTTGGGGAACGTGGAATTCTGATGAAGGATATCCGGCTCGCTTACAACGGGGCCCGCTTGATTCATTTTCCAAAGCCTAAAACACAGTTGACGAAGAACCTACGATGGATTAAGGCTCGCGGAAGAGCGCACGTACAACTAAATATGGACAATATCACCCACTTCTAAAGACTACAATGATATTACTCGTGATCTTTCCAAGTAACAAGTACTCACCCTGCTTTACACGCGCAGTGCGATTCCACAATTTTATCCTGTTGGATTTCAATATGAAGCCTGCGAGGCGTCAAACTTTTTTTGCGTCGATCGCCAACGTTTCGCTGTAACTCTGACATTGCGTCCTGCTCCGTCCAAAATCGTAATTCCGTGTACGTATCCTTGCGTGAAATAGTCGAGACCTCTCTGGAGAACTCTCTTGGATGAGTCTGACGCATTTGGCGAAAAAAAACATACCGCAATCGTACCGGGAATACGCGATAGAGAATCCACTTCAAACCTGTTGTGTTCAGTCGCCATTTTGGAAGCTTGTGGGACATGGCGAATGTAGCTAAGGGGGCGGAGATCGCTCAAGATCGCCAGTCGGGAAAGGTCCACCCTTTAGCCGTGAGCACTTTGCAGTGGACCTGAGCTGTGAGAACCCACCAGTTTGTGATTGGTCACGTTGGAGTCGTCGTCCGGGTACGGCTTGGTGACCCCCATGGCCACGCAGTTGGCAAAGATAGCAAGGAGAATGAAGATGTCGAAAGGCGTGCCGATAGCGGTTGAGGAACGTTTGGGCGTCGGACAGAAAAATGGCGACAAAGCACAGAAAAGGATATTTCCACTCCACCAGCGCCAGCGCCGCCATGCGTATGGGGTTGCTGAGGGTGAGGCAGCAGAGGGCTCTGGGGGCTCGGAGGGCAGACTTGTTGGCCTGCATGGCCTTCTTGGCCCCCCCGCCTCTTTTTTTGCTCGAGCCCGTCGACCCCAGGGTGTCCGATTTCCCTCCGTCGCCCGCCGGAGGGGCTTCTGCCGATAAAAAAAAAAAAAAAAGGAGACTGAAAGAAATACACGTGAATGCACACAAAGAGGATACGAAGCGTCTGCGCGACCCTGGTCGAATGCCAGATTTCCGAGAATTAAACGGAAAAATGATGTCAGGTGTGTGAAGACATGAATTGGAATGTGATTGGTCAGTTCTGAACACAGCCACCTCAGTTAGAAGGGGTGTGCACACTTGTGCAATTACATGATGACATTTTTTTTTTTGAATCCTCTCTACTGATTTGTACATAAGTCAACTTCAAATTGGAAAAGGTTTATCAATCATTTATCGCAATATTTTTCATGTATCACAAAAACTTGACATTCAAACATGGCCGCGTAGACGCCTGACATCAAATATGAAAACGGAACAGAATCAAAAGTCGTGCAACAGTAGGGCAAAAATCCAGTTTCAGTTCTGCGGTACGTACGGTGCCTTGTGAAAGTATTCGGCCCCCTTGAACTTTTCAACCGTTTGCCGCATTTCAGGCTTCAAACATAAAGATATGAAATTACAATTTTTTGGTGGGACACAATCGTGAAGTGGAACGAACTTTATTGGATATTTTAAATTGTTCTTTCTTTCGGCTTGTCCCGTTAGGGGTTAAAAGCCTGAAAAGTGGGGCGTGCAATATTATTCGGCCCCCTTGCGTGAATACCTTTTGCCGCAATTCCCACAGGAAGTCACTTGGGTTTTGTCTCGATCAGTTTTCCGCATGGAGAGACTGAAATTCTCGTCCATTCTTCCTCGCGAAACAGCTCGAGCTGAGTGAGTTTGGATGGAGAGCGTCTGTGAACAGCGGTCTTCGGGTCTGATCGCAGATTCTCGATTGGATTCAGGTCTGGACTTGGAGTTGGTGATTCCAACACCTGGATACGTTTATTCCATTGTAGATTTGGCTTGATGTTTTTGGATCATCGCCCCGTCGGCAGATAAATCTCCGTCCCGGTCTCGGGTCTTTTTCAGACTCCACCGGGTTTTCCTCCAGAACGGTCTTGTACTTGGCTGCGTTCATCTTCCCATCAATTTGAACCACCTTCCCTGAGTCTGCCACCAACCACCACGTTTGAGAGTGATGATGTTGTGTTCAGGCCGATGAGCTCGCTGTCTTGCCATCTCGTTTTGCATTGTGGCCAAAAATTCGGATTCTGGTTTCATCTGAGCAGAGCACCTCGTTCCACGTTTGGTGTCTCTCCCAGGCGGCCGGTGGCAAACCCTAAACGGATATTTTGGAGAAACGGCTTTCTTCTCGCCACTCGGATTCGTGCAGTGTCCGACTGATTGTTGTCCTGGGGTCAGACTCTCCCACCTCAGCTGTAGATCTCTGCAGTTCATCCAAAGTGATCGCGGTCCTCTTGGCTGCATCTCTGATCCGTCTTCTCCTTGTTTCGAGGTGAAAGTTTAGAGCAGGGCTGTCAAACTCATTTTTGGCGCAGTCCACGTTGTAATTTCGTTCCACTTCACAATTGTGTCCCACTTGTCGTTGATTCTTGACAAAAAAAAAATGTAATTTATGTTTGAAGCCTGAAATGCGGCGAAAGGTTGAAAAGTTCAAGGGGGCCAAATACTCCAAAACTTCGGCTTCATCGGAGCAGCCCGAGAAAAGACGTCTCAGAAAGCGGAATTTGTAGGGAGAGAGAGAGAGAGAGAGAGATAGAGAAGACAGACAGACAGATAGATAAAGAAAATAAATAAACAGACAGACAGAAGATAGATAGACCAGACAGATAGACAGATAGATAGATAGATAGATAGATAGATAGATAGATAGATAGATAGATAGATAGATAGATAGATAGATAGATAGATAGATGATAGATAGATAGATAGATAGATAGATAGATAGATAGATAGATAGATAGATAGATAGATAGATAGATAGATGGATGGATGGATGGATGGATGGATGGATGGATGGAGGATGAGGATGGATGGATGGATGGATGGAGGATGGATGGATGGGGATGGAGATGGATGGATGGATGGATGGATGGATGGATGGATGGCTAGATAGACAGATAGACAGATAGATAGATAGATAGATAGATAGATAGATAGATAGAGAAAGAAAATAAATAACAGACAGACAGATAGATAGATAGATAGACCAGACAGATTAGACAACAGACAGATAGATAGATAGACAGAGAAAGAAAATAAATTAAACAGACAGACAGATAGATAGATAGATAAAGAAAATAAATAGACAGACAGACAGATAGATAGATAGACCAGACAGATAGACAGGCGGGCAGGCAGGCAGACAGACAAGACAGAGAAAGAAAAAAAATAGACAGACAGATAGATAGATAGATAGACCAGCAGATAAGACAGGCAGACAGATAGATAGATAGATAGAGAAAGAAACTTAAATAATAAACAGACAGACAGACAGATAGATAAAGAAAATAAATAGACAGACAGACAGACAGATAGATAGATAAAGAAAATAAATAAACCAGACAGACAGACAGACAGATAGATAGACCAGACAGACAGACAGACACAGATAGATAGATAGATAGATAATAATAAAAGACAGACAGATAGATATATAGACCAGACAGATAGACAGGCAGACAGATAGATAGATAGACGAGAGAAAGAAAGAAAATAAATAGACAGACAGACAGATAGATAGATAGACCGGACAGATAGACAGGCGGGGGCAGCAGGACAGACAGACAGCGAAAGAAAGAATATAAATAGACAGACAGATAGATAGGATAGATAGATAGACCAGACAGATAGACAGGCAGACGCAGATAGATAGATAGATAAGAAAGAAAATAAATAAACAGACAGACAGACAGATAGATAGAGAAAGAAAATAAATAAACAGACGGACAGACAGACAGATAGATAGATAAAGAAAATAAATAAAAAGACAGACAGACAGACAGATAGATAGACCAGACAGACAGACAGATAGATAGAGAAAGAAAATAAATAAACAGATGGACAGACAGTCAGATAGATAGACCAGACAGACAGACAGATAGATAGAGAAAGAAAATAAATAAACAGATAGACAGATAGATAGATAGACCAGGCAGACAGACAGACAGATAGATAAACCCTTCCATTGCTTGGTCTGAACAATATACTGTGCATTCTGAGAAGCGATACAAGACGGCGGTTGCGCGGCTCTCGACCGACACCGAGCGGTCCAGGCCTCTGCGATAAGACCAGACCAGATGTGACCTAGTTCCTAATAGGGGCCCACATGGCCGCGAGGTGGCTCAGGTACATTTTACACCTGTTCAAAAAGAAGCCAGCCCACCCAGCGAGTGCAAAAACTAATACACACAATCCAGGCCAGAACAAGAGGACTAAAAAGCCCGTGGAAATATTGAAGCGCTGTCCAGTACTTGCTTTGGGCACATGTGCAGACTGCAAAGTTCGGACGTCGATTTTGAAGGTAACACTGAAGCACAAGCAGCCTTCCTTACCTTTCTTCGCCCCGTCCATGTTCGCGGTTTACCGACACGACGCGCGGCTGAGCAAAGCCACCCTCACCCCGCCTGGATCGCGTGACGCCTAAAGGACACACAAAGACAGCACGCGAAAAGTTTGCGCGGGTGACGCGGCGAGTCCGGCGTGCGCCATGGTCGCCGCAAACGCGAACGAAAGTTGATTTCCTCCCAGCTCGGAGCGGAGGTGGATTAAAAAAAAAAAAAAAAAAGTGTCCGCCCTCCGCGGCGCGGTGCTCAAACCTCGGGATTAAACCAGTTGAGCCGTTTAGAGGGATGACCGTGGAAATCTTCCGGGGAGGTAGATGGAGGTAAACGCCGGAAGACATTTCTTTAACGGCATTTTAAAATAAACAAACAAACAAACAAAAAAAAAATCAAATATTATTGAAAAGTGGCATCAATTTGGAGACTTTTGGATTCAATTTTTTTTTTGTGTGGAGGCTGAAAAAGCTGCCGCGCAGTACCCTGACCAGACGACAGGAGGGGCAGTGGAACATCTTGACAAAACTAGACTTGGGCCTTGCGGTTCAATTCCACTCCTAGTTGAAGTATAATGCCAAAGAAAACACAAAACTAAAATAATTTGACATTGTGTCTAAATGCTGACCCACAATGTCAAACGCCATAGACGGACTAACAAACAGCCTCCATGTGGCAGTGTATAAGAACACAAGCGGTGCATCAACACAAGGAGACAGACAATATATTAATCTCCAGGTCAGGGATGAGATCCTGACCCAAGTGGAGGAGTTCAAGGATCTCGGGGTCTTGTTCACGAGTGAGGGAAGAACGGAGCCGGAGATGGACAGACGGATCGGTGCAGCGTCTGCAGCGATGCCGACTTTGTATCGGTCCGTCGTGGTAAAGAGGGAGCTCAGTTGAAAGGCGAACCAACTCAATCTACCAGTTGATCTCCCTTTGTCCCCTCACCGAAAGAACAAGATCCTGGATCCAAGCGGCCAAAATGAGTTTTCTCCTCAGTGCGGTCAGACTCTTAGACCCTTAGAGAACGGGTGAGAAGCTCGGTCATCAGGGAGGGGCTCAGTGTCGAGCCGCCGCTCCTCCGCATCGAGAGGAGCCAGATGGGGCATCTGATCCGGACGCCTCCCTTCTGAGGTGTTCCGGGCGCGTCCCACCGGAAAGAGACCCCGAGGACGCCTCGGGGGATCCTTCCGGAAGAGCTGGAAGAAGTGGCTGGGGAAAGGGAAGTTGAAGCTACTTCCCCCGCGACCTGACCCGGAAAAGCGGTACAAAATGGATGGATGGATGGATGGATGGATGAAGCAAAGCGCACACGGGAGGAGAAAGCAAGCACAATTCTTCCATTGAACACGTCACGTCTTTATTCATTTTAGCTACTTGAATAAATATCGTAAGCAAATAAGACACTCGATACAGCAAAATGCTTAAAATTGAGATTGCATTGAAGGAAAACAAAGACAATCTTTCTTTCGTGGTTTTCCAGTTCTTCACTGCTTTTCTTTTCTGGGCTAATCCTTGTAGGCCGGCCATTCCTGCGAAGGTTCCCCTGAACAGTATCACCATTTGAGGTACGGTTCCCTGCAATACCAAATCTTCACAAATGCCTTTTGTGACCCTTTCCAGAACGACCCTTAGCAATCGCACAATTTCTTGAATGTTCCTGAATTTTTCGGACTGCGCATTTTTTGTGCCAGCTTTTTTTGTCTGATTTGATTTTGTCGGAAAGGTTCTGTTCAAGACATTTTTTGATTGAACACGTCCGGAGGGAACCAGGCTTGCGTGTCATCAGTGAAAATCAACCAGAAAATTGGGACCAGCCACATATTTAACCATTTAAAATAATAATTGAATAATAAATAAACAAATAAGTCAGTACTTCAAGGTAACGTTGGATAGATGTATTTTTTTAAAGAAATGAACTCACCATTTTAAGTTCACGTGGGTTATATTTGTCCAACATTTACACTTATTTGATGATCCTAAACATTCAAGTTGGAATGTATGGAAAAAAATAAGCATTTGAGAAGGGGGGGGGCAATACTTTTTCACCGGTCTGCCAATCATTGGTGCGCACGGGAATTGCACCCCCTTGTGGATACATTTTCAAGGGACTTCAAGGATTTTACTTAGCACTAAATTAAGGTTGGGAAACGCTTGAAAAATGGGACAAAACTGATGAAAATACGACCACAAAACGTGCAGTACACAAGCTCAATAGATTTCCTGTCTATTGTAACGAGGACAATGTTCTCAAAAATACTTTTAAAACATTCATAAATAAGTCAAACTTTTTTTCAAGTTTCTTAACGTGACGCGACACCACGGAAGCGTATCGCTGCCATGCCATACCAAAAAACAAACAAAAACAAAAAACGCTATCACATTATAACGGGATTTTCATGTGATAATGTGGTTAATTAAACGTTATAATGTGAAAAAGTGAAAAGTTTCACATTGTAACGTCATTCATTTCTTGTTACAGTGTGAAACTTTCATGTTATAACATGATATGATCTACATTATAATGTGATTTCTTTCATGTTATAACGTAGTAAATAATAACTAAATTACACCCCTCTACACTTGCCCCCCCCCCCCCCCCCCAAAAAAAGGCAGTTACTTCCGGTTCTATTACATGTTCTTGCTCCACGCTTAAGAGGTAATCTCCGTAAAAAAGCTCGCCAAATCCAGCTGTGTCTTCCTGTATGCCACCTTGGAAGGATGCGAGTGACCACATGGTCGCTACCGGTTGACGCCAACTTTTCAGGTTTTACCGTGCTATGTTTCATGTTTTAACGTGATAAATTACATGTTACAAAGTGGTTCATTTCACGTTATAACGCGAAATGTTTGTTATAATGTGAAATGAATTATGTCATAACATGAAATGATTCACGTTATAATGGGTAATTAACCACATTATAACGTGAAACATATCACGTTATAGCGTGATCGCGACCTTTTGTTTTTTGGTGTGGCAGCTGGCGTCCTTTGACAGGAATAATTCCCACCATGCCGAAAAGGCAGTTGCACAAATATCTTTCAATAACCTGATACATCGTATTTATCAAATGTCAACTGCATATTTGTGTAAATCTATATCATCTGTATTCAGTCAAAAATATTTGCATCTCCTCGCACGACAATTCACAATTATTTCCGCCTGAGGTAAAAAAAAAAAAAAAAAGAAAAAAAAGTCGACACTCCGTACAGTATTTGTGTGGAATGAAGTACAGAGAGTCCTCGGTTCTCGAACGTCCCCGTTCTCGGACAAATCGGTTTTCCAACGAAAATTTTGAGATTTTTTTTTCTGCTTCTGTTTTTGAACGAAAATTGATACCCGAACGGCCCCGACAAAACCCGGAAATAACATAAGGCGCGCGGCCCGACCAGCTGACCCACGACGCGGCCTCTGTACGCAGACGTGTTCCGGTAGCTCCATTTACTGAGGACTATGAACCCCCAATCGTAGCTCCAAAGAAGAAGTTCTTTGGGAAAAGAAAAAAACTTCCAGGCGGCGGCGGGTCACCCCCACCCCAAGAGATTTGCATTGCTTTATTTCTTGCGAACTTTAATAATGCTCTGTTCCATTAGCATGTCTGCATTTTTGTTTTGTTTCAAAGATTTCGTTAACTCGAATTACGAGTTAATGTTTTTCTATGTTAATTTTTGTCAAAATATATATATATCTTTTCCCCTCATTATTGCTTATTTAAAGTTATTCTGCACTTTTGTTGATTAAAAAAAAGTTAACAAGGCTGGGGGCCGAGTCGCTACCGATACGGTAATCACAGCCTAGCCTACTCTACTACTACAGCATACATTTTAAGCAAAAAATAAAGATATTTCTTAAATTATATTGTATAAAGTATTTAAACTATACATGCATTTCTACTGTGCACTTTATTATCAAGAAAAGCTAAAAAAAAAAAAACATTGCTTTAAAAAGCCAAATTTTTTAGACTTGGAACGCATTATTTCTTTTTCCATTGATTGTAATGGGAAATATCGATTCGGTTTTCGAACAAATCACTTCTCGAAGCGCCTTCTGGAACGAATTGTGGTCGAGAACCGAGGTTGTCCTGTATCAATACTTCCATCACGCCGAATGACAATTCACGGTCATTTCCGTGTGAGGTAAATGGTATTTCCGCACCAGTCGGAGCCCCTTTCTCAACGTCTTCATCATGGCGGTACCTGCTGCGAAGTTCATGCGGCGCCGGGCTGAACCCAACTGAGTGTGTCGACTGCTGTCCCCGCGTGACGCTACTGAAAGTGACTTTGCGCCGCCGCCGCCGCCTCCCGGTCTTCGTGCTTTGGAGGCAACTGGCTGGGATCCTCCGCCAAGGGAATTTCTCAAGGGGGGACAACAACAAGCACGCATCAGAAAGTTTGTGATACGTAAGCAGTCATCACGCAGGAATTTCAGTCACCGTATTATCGAGGCTCTGACGGAGGGATTCATTATAATAACACTCATAATTACGTTTATGGTTCTTGAAAAATAGGAAATGATGTGAAGCGCGTTAATATGCACCAACATTTTCAAATCCCGCAATTTCCGGACTATAAGCCACACGCGTTCAACCCTGCGGTTTATGCAATGATGCGGCTAAATTATGCATTTTTTTTTCCTAACGGCCGCTAGGGGGGGGCGCTAGAGCAGAAAAGGTACGAGTGAGACAGGCGGAATAAATGTGTCGAGGAAGACGCGAGTTTAATGTAACTCCCCGATTTGTGCGTGGATAAAATTAGCATGAAAAGACCCTCACCATGGAAAATGCAAAAAGAAATTCATACGACGCAGCTTTCAAATTGAAAGCAACCAAGATGGCCGGTAAAGGAGGAAACGGAGTCGCTCGCACTCACGGTTCTGAAACTGCTGCGCTGTGTATCTCGTTAGAAGGATTCCAAAACCTTCAATGAGGGCGAGCAGAACTCCTCCCATCACGGCGGAGCCCATCATGGTTAATGGCCCACCTGGGCAAAGAAAAATGAATTTCATGTGATGGGCTCTGCAACAGTTTTCATATTCTACTTCCTGTTTTGCTCTCATTGCCCCGAGCCTGACAAAGACTCCCAGCGACTTTAAAAACTTGTTTGTGATACTTTACTACTTTATCTTAATGTGTTTAACTTTTTTTTTGAAAAAAGATGTTTGAATTGTCGTTGACATTTCGAAACGAAATTGGCCGCGAGCGCACTGCGGCCCCGAGGCAAATTGAGTTGGAGACCCCTGCGTTGGCCAAATTATTATCGTGCGCATTTCATAAAGCTTTCATGCTGACAGCTCGGACTCTGACCCAATTCTTACAAAGGTAAATGTCAACTTTTTCTTTGAAAGTCGACCAACTCAAAATATGAATGGACGGAAAGAAAGGGGTTGTGGCCCGACAACAATGTACCCGCCCTGTAGTGTCTGCTCGAGTTTCCTCTTACTGCGCGACGCCAGGACGGCGCCCGTCAAGGCGCCGCTCGTTATGGAGTTCCAAGGATCCTCTTTTCCTCTCAGGCGTACTAAACCGCAGTCAATGGTGGAGAAGAGGCCTCCCCATACCGCAAAGCTTCCTTCAAAATAAATCAAGACGGTGACATTAACGTACCAGTTCAGACATCTTCTGGATTCAACGACTTTCTGACCTCCAATCTGCGGCGCTCTCAACTTCACTGCGTTTCCGCTGCCTTTCAGTCGGTGCGCGACTCCCTGCGATGTTACGGCACCGCTCCGTGAAAATGCAAAAGAGGAAAAGAGCGGACCGGCGCACTCACCGCCGGGGCGTTCCGGAAGCCCTTGATGGCCTGAAACACCCCCCCGCCGATGGCACCCATGGTGAAGGCACCGCCGCAGTCATCCACTATCCTCCAAGGGCTGAAAATATATGAACAACATCACGCCGCAGGAAAACTTTAGTGGATTATCGGAACTTTTTTCTGTGTATAATTTAGCAGGCCTCCAATATTTGGGCAACATCTTGGTAGCGCAAAAGTTATGTGTATGGATAGGTTTCCGATTACCAGGCCACCAAATCTGTTTCCACACATTCCAGTAGTAAGGAAGACCACTAGATTAACAAAATAAAAAAAAAAAAAATTGAAAAATTAAAAAAAAAATAGAGCTCTGGAGAAAAAAAAATAGATCCCGCTCACTCCCAAAAAGAAGCACCGTTTTTGGTATTTTATTTCATTTTTCATTTCCGAAAATTAAATGCTCTAAACGACAATGTTTGTGTTTCAAATGAGGGATTTATGTTGCGAGGAGTTTATACAAAAGAAAAAGTGAATTTTACTTCCCCCCCACCCAAAACAAAATCTGAGAAACTGAATATTTTGAAAGAGTGTGTTATTTTTCCAAAGCAGTAAAATCACAAACCCTGCAATTTATTATTCTTTACGTCGTGTCGTCATCCACGGAGGTTAAAAAAAACAAAACAAAAACAAAAAAACAAAACAAAACGAGTCTTTTTTTTTTTTTTAAAAAAAAAAAAACAAGTATTAGACAGAAAGTAGAAAAAAAGTATTTTCAAACATAGTGGACAGTAAAAGTCAAAAGTTGTC
Organism: Syngnathoides biaculeatus; assembly: GCF_019802595.1. Taxonomy (NCBI): domain Eukaryota; kingdom Metazoa; phylum Chordata; class Actinopteri; order Syngnathiformes; family Syngnathidae; genus Syngnathoides; species Syngnathoides biaculeatus. The sequence continues at coordinate 29,666,458 of NC_084641.1, forward strand.
CGAAAATAAATACTCAAGTATAGTACTGATTACTAATAAATAAATAAAATAAAAAATGAAAATAATTCTACCACAAAATATTCCTTCATCGTTACATCGCATTAGTGGTACTCGTTCCTAAATATTAATTCGCTATGAACATAAAATAACACGCCGTACATTTCATTTGCTATCCTAATCTCTTCTCTAAATCCATCTGACTGGCCGTCCTCAACACTGTACACTACTTCAACCCAATACACGACACGCACAAAACAAATTGTGGGTCGAAAAGTTGAACACGCATAAAAAATATATATATATATATATCATTAAAAGTGTTGAAATTGAAAGTCATGTTTACCAAGGCTCGCGAACATACTCCTCCATCTTTGTTGTGGCGGAGAACGTGTGACGTCATGAGCGTTGAAATATCTTCTTTGGCTTTCTATTCTTCTTTCAAAGGTGCTGTGCCCACCTAGTGGTTTGGAGTGAAACTTCACATGCTGTTCATTTTCCGCATGGAGATAAGTATAACCATATAATGTTTATCATATACAAGCATTGTCAGGGGGTTAGCGACAAAACGCTGTCATAATTTATCTAATTTTCAAAGAAATTCCATTTTAAAAAAATCAGTGCCGGCAATGTTTTTTTCATGTTCGTGTATTTTGGGTCACTCCAGGAATATAACAAAATTCACACTACACTGATAGCTATGAAATTTCGTCCAAACGGGCTGTAAGGGTTTAAACAATATTGTTAAATCTCACTTAATACGATCAAGTCTGTTACATTCTGAATTATTTAATAACAATATCGCGTATATCCTTCCTTGATGTACAAATAGGATACGGTTGCAGTAATACGACTACGTCATCAACGTGCGCCACAGGAAGTGGTCTGGTCGATTCTGCGGGTGATCGTCGCATACCAGGTAAATAATGCTTAGTTTTTAATTTTATACTTCACTTTGTGCTTTAGTAATTGTTTCTTATGTCTTTCAATTGCGAGTTTGAGCAGAGTTTTTTTTCATTCTCGATTAATTCGTCGCATTTATTAAGTTTTACCACCATGTTGTTGCACTGCTAATACTCGTAGCGTCGCGGGACTGTTAATTTCATTTTTTACATCAACATTGACGAATGGGACTTTTTATTTCGAACATGCGGGACAAAAAAAAAACAAAAACCGTCACACTGTAACACCGTGCACTGCTGGTGTTATCTGGTAATAAATAACATTTATATCCCTTCGTTATAACCTTTATTGCCCAAGATGAATCGAGACCAATACATATTTGTCCACATAAAAGAGAAACACTTAAACATACCGAATTATTACCTCCAGATTCTTCGCCAGTGTTGTTTTAAGTCTCACGGTCCCTCAAATAAAGGAGACAAGTGGAATATTGTTCCTCTAAAACGCTCAATAAATCGGTGATAAAATGTTTCAGATGTTGCTCACCCCTTAGTCTTACTATTGTCAATTTTGGAGTTACTTAAATGTACTCTACCAGATTCTGAATATACATTTTCTCTTTTGACAAACACATGCATATTTATGGCAACAACTAGTATTTTTAGATGATCATTCTATTTCATTGCAATGATTCCAGGTCACTTAATCAAATAAATGAAATGAAGACGTTATTTTGTGAAAAATGCTTTGTCCTCTTTCATATTTCAGAAGAATGCCTCTTCCCGCAGCCTTGCTGGCCCGCTTGGCCAAGAGGGGAATCGTAAAACCGTCAGGACAAGGTTTGCGGGACAACGACTCATAGGACAAAAAAAAACACCCCGGCCCCATTTCAATGGATTTAATTCCTCTGCCATGTGTCATTTTTGTTACTCCAGGGGCAGACGAGGAGATTATTGCCGAAGATTACGACGACAACAACGTAGATTACGAAGCCACCAGGGTGGAAAATCTGCCGCCAAACTGGTATAAAGTCTTTGACCCCAGTTGGTACGTAAAGGTTGATGTTCGCAATATGCCTACATTGTTGACATTTAATCACGCTTTTCATAAAACAATACTTTTTGGTTTTAATAATTCAAAATTTTGAACGTTGTTGCAATTTACCATTAATAATTGGACGGGCAATAAAAAGACGTGCGCTCCCTGGAGTCCTCTTGTCATTTTTTTCAGTAATTGTAACAGCAAAGAATAATAAATTGCAGGGTTTATGATTTTACTGCATTGGAAAAATAACACACTATTGCAAAATAATCAGTTTTTCAGATTTTTTTATTGGAGGGTGGGAGTAATAATTTACTTTTTTTTTTTTTGGTATAAACTACTTGCAAAATAAATCCCTAATTTGAAACACAAACTGTCGTTAAGCACATTTAGTTTTAGGAAATGAAAAATGATCAAAATACCAAAAAAGGAGCTTTTTTTGGGAGGGAGAGGGTCCATTATTTTTTTTTTTTTTTCCCCAGAGCTCTATTTTTTTTCTTTTTTTTTTTTTTCATTTTTTAAATTAAATTTTTTATCTTGTTAATCTAGTGGTCTTCCTTACTACTGGAATGTGGAAACCGATTTAGTGGCCTGGCTGTCCCCAAATGACCCATCAGCCCAGATAACAAAAGCTGCAAAGAAACAAAAAGGTGGACCCAAAAATTAATAATAATAATAATCACAGTTTTGCATGTTGTTGTGGTTTGACCCGACTTTGCCTCGACATTGCTCAGTGGACGCGGGGGACGACCGAGCGGAGCGTCAGTCCGAGAAGCCGGACAGGGAGCGGGACCGAGATCGCGAGCGCTACCGGGACCGAGATCGGGAACGAGAGCGCGACCGCGAGAGGGACGAACGGCGGGAACGAGACAGGAGGAAGCAGAGGAGGGAGGACGCGGCGCCGTATCACAAGGCGAAACGAGGTCAGCACAAATTGAGTTACAGTTAATGACCGACACGGGGGGGAACTTTTGACAAATTTTACATTTACTTCCAAATTATAGTGATGGTATAAAATCTGAAAAAAAAAACAGCAATGAGACGGATAGAATAACGATAACAAAAATGAGAAATGATTAAGATGTAAACTCTGTTGCCCGGTGGCACTATTTCATCTTATCGCAGATATTTCCTCCTGAAATTAATTCACTAGGATCATATTTAAATGAAAGAACCATCACATTTTTGATACATAATTCATGCAATATGAAATGTTACACCTTTTGAATTGTTCATACACTTTGGAAGCCAAATGAATTTTAATAATGAATACATACTATAAACATTATCAATAGTGCAACTTTTAAATCATGGAACTTGCCCACCTTTTAAAAGAATAAACATAAATCACCTTTCATTCAATTTTTAGTATATTGTATTAGTATATTGTATTTAGGCCCCTGTAGGGCATCCATAAAAATAAGACTCCTTGAATATATAAGAAATGGATCTGTAATCTTTTAATGGTTAAAAAATTGATAATGGCAAAACACAGCGCAAACGTTTGGAGACGTTGGATTAATCCTATTTTATTTATTTGTGTTATTTCCTGGCTTTTTCCCCCCTCCAATGCATGTTAATATAGCAGAAAAATTTCAATTTCCATATTTGAGGTTGAACGTTATACAGTGGTACCTCGGTTTTCAAACGTCTCTGTTTTCGTACAAACCGGCAAATTTTTTAGGCTTGGAACGCGTTATTTCATTTTCCATTCATTCTAATGGGAAAATGCGCTTTGGTTTTTGAACGAAAAGCGGTATTCGAACGGCCCGACCAGCTGACCCACGGCGATTTGTTATTGTGCTTTCGAACGCACCCCCGACAAAAAATGGAAACGACGTAACGCGCGCTTTGTTAAAAAGGGGCGAGTCACCCCCACCGAAGACATTTGAAACAGTTGTTTTGCATTGCTTTTTTCTTTTGTTCCATTAACCCTACCTCTAGTTGCAAGTTAAAATTTATGTACATTTCGTACTATCTGTGCAAATAAAAAAACAATTTGTGTCCCCCCCCCCCCACCCCCATAATAAGTTATTCTGCACTTTTGTTAATAAAAAAAGGTTTACAAGGCTTGGAGCCGAGTCGCTCCAGATACGGCAATGCACTCCCAGCCTAGTATACTTTACTGCTAAAGCATACATTTTAAGTAAAAAAAAAATATGTCTTAAATGATTTAGTTATATGAAGTAATTAAACTATGCAGTTTATTATAAGGAAAAGCTAAAAAATAACGCTTTAAAAAACTTTTTTTTTTTTTTTTTAGGCTAGGAACGCATTATTTCATTTTCCATTCATTGTAATGGGAAAATGCGCTTCGGTTTTCGAACGTTTCACTTTTCAACCGGCTTTCTACATAAATTCACATACGTTTTGTTATGTATAATACTATAAATGAGAAATGTCATGAAATGGTAATAACTGTAGGTCAATGCTTGCTATACGATTTCGGCCTTTTGTGCCACTACAATTATTCTCCTCTCCTCAGGTAAAAAAGACGACGAAATGGACCCCATGGACCCAAGCGCATATTCTGACGCGCCCAGGTACAGTATCAGAATGATTTCCCGGCCCCGTTGTTTTGTTCCGTCGTTGACGCGATGGCATCTGAGCGAAAGGGGCTCTTTTTTTTTTTTTTTTTTTAGGGGCTCGTGGTCAAGCGGCCTTCCCAAACGTAACGAAGCCAAGACGGGCGCCGACACCACGGCCGCCGGGCCTCTTTTCCAGCAGCGGCCGTACCCGAGTCCGGGAGCGGTTCTGCGCGCCAACGCTGCGAACCAGTTTGTCAAGGAGTAAAAAAAAAAAAAACGAAACAACTCCCGGCTGTACGTATGCTGCATTTTGTTTGGTTGGCTTCACAATTCATTTTTTTTTTGTCTTGTAAAAAGTTAATTTCCATGACAACGAGATGGTCATACCGCCATTTTGTTCCTATGATCAGTGAGGAAAAGAATGTTCATTCTAGAGCAAATAAATGATACATTACAAATATTATTAACAGAAGTTACCTAATTTTTCCCATTTGTTAAAAGGTGACCCCCCAAACATTGGCGCTACAAAAGGGTTTTACCGTCGTGACATCTTTTTTTTTCAAATGATTTTTACGATAGTTCTTTAATATTCAAGTGTAAATATGTTTTATGATTTGATATAGGAGGAATGTTTGTCATATGAGCCATTTGAGGACACGTCTGGCAAAAGACCTCGTGCGCCTACGTCACCGAAGTCACATGACTGGCCATATTGACGGTCAAACAAAGCATTCTTCAATGCTAAGTCGGTTGGCGATAACGCGAAAATATGTCTTAACAGCACGTTTTGTCTGATACTGTTAAAACGTTTAGAAAGTGATAATAAACGAAGGTGTGTGGAAAAATTACAGACACTTGGCATCGCGGACCCATATTTAATGTCGAAGTCGACGTTTTCGCCGATAAGCAAAAATTGGCTTCCGCTCGTCTTGGACAACTGGATCAACACACGGATCTGGTGAGGAAGTCGTCGAGATTTACACGGAAAAGTTTGAAAGCGTAGGAAAGTCTGGACGCGTACAAATGCTTCGTTGCTACATCTGCTCTCAACAGGGAGACGGCTCGTTGAACGCGGAAGCGTACCTGGCTACACGTTAACCTTTGCCGAAATCCATCGATCATTTCAGATAGTGTTCAATACAAATACCAATATTTCAATAAATGACCCCTGGTTTTACACACTCGCATTCATTAACTATGATTGGAAAAAAAAAAAGACGACGGGTTGACGGCTCGTTGAATGCGGAAGCGTACCTGGCTACACGTTAACCTTTGCCGAAATCCATCGGTCTTTTCAGAGAGTATTCAATACAAATACCAATATTTCAATAAATGACCCCTGATTTTACACAAACTGGCATTCATAAAAGACAAGCGAGTCAGCTCCTCTGTAGCATTTCCAAAGAAGTATTTATAAGGCCAAGTTGGCTCATTTGAGAACAGTGCGTTCAAAAAAATGACAAGAGTTGTTTCCAACGTGCATGAAGCATGTTGCGGTCACGCGTTAAACTTCTGTAAACCTCTCAGTGACAAATTTTTTTTTTTTTTAAAATATGAATTGTTCTCAAATGAGTCCAGTGCGTATTTTAAAAAAGAAAAAACCGCTGGGAGAGGCTTCAGTCCCCGTACACAGAACCGTGTTGCGGCCACACGTTAACCTACGTAAACCTCTGTGTGACGGACGCTTTTATTTTCCTTTTTTTTTAAATACTATGCATTGTTCTCAAATGAGTCCAATGCATAGTTTAAAAAAAGTGTTGGATAGATTTACCATAGTTTAACGTGTGGCTGCTACACGCTTCTGTGTACATTTGAGACGACTCCCTGTCATATTTTTGTCTTTAAACGCATTGTTCTCAAATGAGCCAACCTGGCATTCTAAATACTTTTTGGTAATTTTGAGATTGATAAGAACAATTCCTACCTGAAGTGAAGCGATCGCTACACAGTCGTGTGTATATTTTGGCTGGGCACCATCCATCACGTTTAATTGCCGAAATACATCCATCTTTTCTGGTATTTTCAGCTGGCATTCCATAGAATGATCTCTTTGAATGTTGGTCTCGTCTGTTGTGACAACCAACAGCACAACAAGTCTCGGGCTCTGTTTGACCTCCAATATGGCGGCGTGAAAATAGTGACGTCACGTCACGAGCTTTATAAGGGGCCACTGTAAATTGAAGGATTGCAAAATTTCTCCTGCTACTGACTTGTTGCTCAAATCATTGAAATTAATTTCATTTCGTGTAACCAGCAATACACTAAAAGTTTCACCATTTGAATATTGCCATTTTTTCTTTTTAGTATTGCTAGATTCTAGACTAAGCTAATTCCATCAAAGCTAAAAATTCATGATCTTGTAGTATCGTTTGTGCAAATTCATAATTTTATTACAAACATTACAAAGAGATGGTTTTTTTTTTTTGTTACAACATGACATTTAAATATTCGTCCAAGTTCAGCAGTGGTCTGTCGCCCCCAAATAGTGACAAATAAAGTCATAGTCCAAAGTAAAAAGTTTCTTTTCATATCTGTCAAGCTGGACCGTCGCTTTGCACTTGTTTTTGTCCCGCTGCAGAATCCGACCCACCTGCAAGGTTCAGATCCAGAAGTGACTCCCGACGCACGGAAAGCATCGAGCAGAAGACCCAGCAGACTTTGGACTCACCTGTCCCCGGTGCTCACCCAGTACAACCATGATGGCCTCGTATTCGGTTTTGGGCACGATCGTTTCCAACATGTCCTGCTTCACATCTTTTAACGCGGCGCAAAATTGATTCACGGAAGAAGAAATGACTTATTAGAAATATTGTATTGCTATTGTACAGCAAATAACCTTTTTGTCTATTTCATACTGCAGTTGAACAGCTTGTAATAAATAATGTCAGAGCAGTTCCTCACCCAAAATACTGTAATTACAACGTAATTGGCGATTTTGAATTTTCTGTTTGCTTTTTCAATTTCCAAGAATAATTACCAACATGATCGCAGATGTTAGCTCGCTTGATCATTTTTGGTGAGTTTTCTGCCTCGTGTGTGATGGAGCTTTGAGGGAGATATTTTAACGTTTGATATTTGTTGCCCTGCGAGGTACAAAGCGTGTATGCCAACCTTCGATAAAATGACTAATATTTTGTCACTGATATCGGTTTCATTCAAGCAATTGGACGATACGGCTGTACGTCAGTAGTGATTACCGTAAGTTCCGGCCTACAAGCCGCGACTTTTTCCCCCACACGCTTTTAACCCTGCGTTTTATGCGGTGATGCGGCTAATTTGCGCATTTTTTCTAACTGCTGCAGGGGGGGGGGGGGGGGGGGCGATCGAGCGGAAAAGGTAAGAATGAGACCGCAGGAATATATGTGCCGAGGAAGTGACTTTTACCGGACCCTGTTTGTGCTGCGCTAGCGTTAGCGCTGTGCTAGCGTGTGGCTGCTGTGTTACTGGCGTGTCTCAGTGATATTTACCGGTAAGTTTTATTTTAACCGACCCTGTTAGCATTAGCACTAGCATTAAACTCTCTGTGTATCGTCTTTGTTAATATCTCGTGTTTCAATGTGGGCACTTGCGGCTCTTACACATCTGCGGCGTATGTATGTACCAAATGGTATTTCCTTTACAAGTCTACGTCAGTGATTACCGTAATTTCCAGCCTACAAGCCGGGACTTTTTTCCACACGCTTTCAACCCTGCTTTTTATGCCGTGATGCGGCTAATTTGTGCATTTTTTCTAACTGCCGCAAGGGGGGCACTCGAGCGGAAAAGGTAAGAATGAGACCGGTGGAATATATGTGCCGAGGAAGTGACTTTTACCGGCCCCGTTAGTGCTGCGCTAGTGTTAGCGCTGTTCTTTCGTGTTGCTGTTGTGTTACTGGCGTGTCTCAGTGATATTTGCTGGTCAATTTTATTTTAACTGGCCCAGTTAGCGTTAGCGCGGCGCTAGCATTAGGACTAGCGTTAAACTCTTTCTGTGTACCGTCTTTCTTTGTAAATATCTTGTGTTTCAATGTGTGCACTTGCAGCTTTTACATAGCTGTGGCGTATGTATGTACCAAATGGTATTTCCTTTACAAATGTACCGGGTGAGGCTTGTAACCAGGTGCGCTCCGTAGGCCGGGAATTACGGTAGTTCATGTACCATCTTTTGAGAATCATCTATTGAATAAAATAACTGTCAAAAAGGAGAAAAAACAATAGTTGTACAGACTTACCATCTATAAGTCTTCCCTCTTCAGTTCGACAAATGCAAGTGGACGGGGTTAAGACATCCTCCACGCGCATCTGGAAGAAGGCGATATGATGATGATTTTTTGATGATTAGCAGCGTGGATCCGTTTTTGACCAATTGTGGTTTGGATCACTACGGCCATAACAGTCGCCGTTATTTGCCGGGCGCGTACGAGCCATTCCACTCGCAAATCTCCACAGTCGAGTACGAAAATTTGAAACGAATAGATATTGAAAGACGGCGCTTATTTTGTGTAGTCTCGACCAATGTTCCCTCCAAGCTGCGCCACTGCGCAAGTGCGCACTTGTCGCACACTCTCAGCGCACATTAAAACCGATCCAGCGAAGTGAACCGCAGCCTGACGTCTTCTTTTTTTTTTTTTTTTTTTAACACGGAAGCACATTGTCTCTGGTCACCCTACATCTACTTCCTAGTTTACCTGACACTGCCCCCCCCCCGCTCTTAAAGGGGTACACTCATAATTACAAACAGAACACACACCCGCAGCTTCATATCTGCGGGCATGACTGAGCACACTGACTGCCATAATGTAGAGGGAAATGAGATCTTCTAAGGGTGCCTCAATTACTCACGGATGGATTCAATTATTCTTTTTGAGGCCAACGGCAATTATATTATGCTGCCCAAAGACTACGTCAAAAAGATGCTGCTTGGACACGTCACGTTGCAAGTATTACAGAGCTTATTACAATATTTTAACAAGGCGTGAGTTGGATATGTGTGAAATAAACATACATGCAACTGAATTTCCATTATTACTATGATCTAATATAAGATTATATTTTTTACAGTCCTTATGGTGACAGTGTTACTCATTTTCCTTATTTTAATTTCGTAGTAAGAATCATATTTTGCGTACAATAATAATGACCATTTACATCATACAGTGGTACCTCTCCTTATGAAATTAATCTCTTCCAGAAGTCGATTCGTAACCAGAATTTTTTGTAAGCGCATTTTACATGTAAATAGCGTAATCCGTTCTGTAAATCTTTGTGAAATGGAAAAAAACTTTTTCAAATGTTGGGAAACATGAGGTACAGTTGAAAAACAAATAGCTTATGCCGGGTGTCAAACTTTTTTTTTTCCTCACGGGCCACGTTGTCGTTCAGGTTTCCCTCAAGAGGGCCATTTTGACTGTGAAACAATAAAAATATTTGTCTCATCATAGTTATATAATCAATTTATGAAGCAGTTTTGGAATCAGAAATCAAGGCTAACGTGTTTTTCAACTTTTCATGTTTTGTAACACAAAAGTGCATGTAATATATCAGCTTGATCATTTATGACATATGACAATTTTGAAATTTTGGTACAGATTTTTACGAGAATCATGGAAATGGACACTAGATTTGGCTTTGCGGGCCAGATAAAAATCATGTGGTGGGCCGGATCTGGCCCCTGGGCCTTGAGTTTGACACCTGTAGCTTAAGTAATGTGGTTTGAGATATGCAACTGTAAACGCTGGCTACGGTAATACATTTCTCAAAGCTAATAGCTGCATATTACTTTCTGTTGATAAATAACAGTACTGCATATAAGGTGCCCACTAAAGTCACCCATCCAGCAAATATGGAGTCATACTTTTTGTGCGGGTGGCATGCCGTGAGAATTTTAATTAATTTTAAATCCAAGCGTGGCATAACGAACGGTTGGGAAATGGATGAGCTTCAAGGCGATGAGCGTCATTACCTTTGAGTTGTAGTACCTGCCCCCCTTGAACGCTTTGTCGACGAAACGGACCTTCAAGTCCCTCTGGAGCCAGGAAGGCGGCGCCTCTTTTTCTGGTGGCTTCTCTCTGGAAAAACACATTTTCGAAAAAAAAAAAACAAATGCCGCGTACGTAGTACGGTCGGAGGTTTCTACACGTCCCGGAGACGCACCTGTCGTGACTGGATTCTCTGCGTTTCCTTTTCCTGTTATCTTTTCCTCCGTCTCGCTCGCGTTTGACGTCATCTGCGGGCCGCCTCTCTTTCTCTTCCCGTTGGCGTCGCTCGTCACGCTCTCTCTCTTCTTTTACCTTCGTTTTGTGCGCTTTACTGAGACGACCTGTTGGGGGCGAAACAGATGACGCTATCCCGAAAAAACTCGCATGGTTGCAAAATTACAAGAACTTTTATTAAAGGTGGAAACCTCTAAAGTGAAAGATGGGTCTTAACTTATTCAATGCCATGGATGATGACATTTTTATCCAACTGTTGACTGACTTAAATATGTATATTCTTCAAACTCGTTTTTCAACCAGTACCAGTGGAGGAGGGTGGCAGGCAATACGATATCAGTCACTCACATTTGAAAAATGTACGGGTGTTGTCAGTCATGCCCGCAGATATAAAGTTGCGGGTGGGTGTTCTGTTTGTAATTATGAGTGGACCCCTTTAAGGGCGGAAGTGGGGCGGTGTCAGGTAAACTAGGAAGTAGAAGTAGGCTGAGCGGGAAAAAAAAAAAAAAAAAAAAAAAAAAGAGACATCATGCTGTGGTTCACTGCGCTGGATCGGTTTTCATGTGCGCTGAGAGTGTGCGACAAGTCACTCACATTTGAAAAATGTACGGAGGTGGTCAGTCATGCCCGCAGATATAAAGTTGCGGGTGGGTGTTCTGTTTGTAATTATGAGTGGACCCCTTTAAGGGCGGAAGTGGGGCGGTGTCAGGTAAACCAGGAAGATGTTAGGCTGTGGTTCACTGCGCTGGATCGGTTTTCATGTGCGCTGAGAGTGTGCGACAAGTCACTCACATTTGAAAAATGTACGGGGGTGGTCAGTCATGCCCGCAGATATAAAGTTGCGGGGGGGGGGGGGTGTTCTGTTTGTAATTTTGAGTGTACCCCTTTAAGAGCTGAGGGGGGCGGTGTCAGGTAAACCAGGAAGTAGAAGTAGGCTGAGCAGAAAAAAAAAAAAAAAAAAAAAAAAACTGCACTGGATCGGTTTTCATGTGCGCTGAGAGTGTGTGACAAGTGCGCACCTTAGAGGGAACATTGGTCAAGACTACACAAAATACACAATGTCTTTCGTTATCTATGCATTTCTACTCGTAACACATTGTACGCGTGTGATTTTTCGTGCTCGAGTGTGCAAATTTGCGAGTGCGATAGTCAAAATGATGAAATTCACGATAAGCAGACGCCAGAAGATGGCAGCATTGCATCAAATCAGCACAGCTTTCGAGTCGAGGGTAACGATTAGGCAGTGAATTGCAGCTCGTCACGTTGATGATGAGTGTGAGAAACGCCAAAATGTTGGGAGTGTGGCACGTTTAGGCACCTGACACTCAAACGGACTCGTGGTGGGTAATGGAAAGTGTGTTGCGATTGTGAGTTGATGCGCTTCAAGGGAGTGAATGAAAAACCACGTAAAAAGGCCACTGACATTCAACTCAAGCCGTGTGTTGAGCCAGCGTCACTCGCAGTGCGTTTTGTCGTGGTCTATCGCGAAATAAATGATTATTTTGCCATCACGAGACCTTTTCCAGCTCATTACACGAGGATGGAAACAGCCAGAAGCAAACATTTCTTTAAAGATGAGAATCCACTCTTTCATTTTGTGCGTTTGGTGCCTCTATTGAGGATCTCAAAAATAAAGTCGAAATGCTCCAGTAAGATGAGTAACGAACGGCTTCGAAACTAGCAGTGAACGAGTTCAGATGGACTTGAAATAGAGTTGAGGAAACTGTTTTAGCGTAATAAAGATTAATACAGCGGAACGATGTGAGTTATTCTAATGCTCACCGGTCAGTTGGAAAATTCTCAAGTCAGGATACTCGCATCCGAGGCCCGACCGAGCCCAAAAACTTACTCAGGTCTTTGCCGTATCTGTCGTACTCCTTCTGCCCGACCAGTTTAACGGCATACTGGTGAACTGACACCACATCGCCGCCGATGGCCAATTTCACCAAAACGCGAGCGTTGTCTGCGTCCAGAGCTTCGATCTGCACGGGACGGCGGGCGTCAAAAATCGCTCGTCGTATGTCGTGTCAGGGAAATTCTAAAACATATTTGACCTTTCCGTAGCGCTCTTTGTGTGCCCCCGACTCCAACAGCACACACCCGCCACGACCCAACACCAGGTGCTCCTCCTCTTCCTCCTTGTTCCGCTCCTCGCCCGGCTTGGGCGGCCGCCGACGCTTGGCCGGTTCCAGATCCTTTATGGCCGACCGATCGGCTCCGAGACCCAAGCCTATTACGCGCGGCTTGTATTCATATGCCTTCACGTCTCTGCAGTGACAAAAAGGGCGACACGGCGTCAAATCGTCCATTACTGTTAGACGGAATTTGTCAGTAAATTCTCACTTTTCACCACCTGAAAATTAGCTCTCCAAAAAAAGAAATAAAATACTGAATCGTACTTGGAAAATATACTGAACTGGATTTTAAAAAACAAACAAACGCCATTGTAGCATTATGCGCAGCTGATTCGATCCAGCAAATTACCGTAATTTTGGCCTACAAGTCGCAACTTTTTTCACACGCTTTCAACCCTGCGGTTTATGCGGTGATGCGGCTAAGTAAGAGTGACACCGGTGGAATATACGTGCCGAGGAGGTGACTTTTACCGGTCCGGCCCTGTTAGCGCTGCGCTAGCATCTTACTGCTGTGTCTCAGTGATTTTTACTGGTATGTTTTGTTGTTTTTTTTTTTTAACTGCACTGCACTGTTAGTGCGGCGCTCACACGGCAGTAACACGCTAGTGCTACAATGTTAGCGTGGCAGTGCTAGCGTTAAACTCTCTATGTAATGTCTCGTGTTTCAGTGTTGGTTTCATTGTGGGCACTTGCGGCTTTTCCATAGCTTCAGCGTATCAAATCAAATGGTATTTCCTTGACAAATGTACTCCGTGAGGCTTGTAACCAGGTGCGCTCTGTAGGCCGGGAATTACGGTAGGTGGAAAGTCGACTTTCAGTTGTGTTGTTTTTGTTTTGATCTTCCACGCAGGGCTCGGTCTGTGCTACCCGCTGATAGCTGGCATTACTGTGTGAGCGTTCATTTTCAGAATGGTGGAAAAGGTTTTGAATCATATAAATCATATTAGTCTGACGATAAGACAAGACGGGCGGCGACTTACTGTTTAAAGGTGCGACCGATGCCTTCCCCTTTCTTCCAGCCCATCCCCTTCAGCATCGCGAGTCCATACCCTTCAACCGGAACTTTCTCATAATCATCTTCTGTGGACTGTAACATACATACACAGATATGAACATGTACTGTATATATTCACATTCATTTTTTTGCTTGTCATATAATTAATTGTCCTCAGTGGAACAAGGCTGCAGCTGTATTTTTTGTTTTGCTTTCACCTCATTGTCCATCCATCCAATTTCTTTGCCCCTTATCCACACGAGGGTCGCGGGTGTGCTGGAGCCTATCCCAACTGTCGGTTGACGGTTTCCTCCCACATTCCCATAACATGTACGGTAGCGTAATTCCAGACTTTACACCAATTTTATGGGACTGGTGTTATCATTTGCCGATCCGACTCAGAGATTTATTTACATTTAATCCCCGTCGCCGTCGCGTACAGTACATTTGAATCCAGAAGCTAGTTTATTTTTAGATGATAGCATTTAAATAGTTTTTCATGTCTTTTGACGTAGTATTGAAAATATCTGACGGCAATAACGTTGTCATAAATAAAAACGTTGGCACTATTGGAGAGACAAAGCGGCTTAACGCGCGGATCAGACTACGAAACATATTTACTCTTTCACGATTGCACTATGTAAGACTACTGCAATGAAATCTTGTATTCCGATACCATAAATCCACTGTATCTATTTTTTTTTTTTATGATCATAGGGCTTTATCTATTTAAGTCAATTCTGACCAGACTGGATAGACTCATTGTGATTGGATATCGTTTTTTTTTTTTTTTTTCCACAACTCGCTCGAATGGCCACAAAAATCCTGATTGTGTAAAATCTAATTAACTGCAGTCACTCATATTTGAAAAGTGTACAGGTGTGGTCAGTCATGGCCGCAGATATAAAGTTACGGGTGTGGTCCACCAGTCGTGCCCGCGGATATAAAGTTGCGGGTGTGTGTTCTGTTTGCAATTATGAGCGTACCCCTTTAAGAGAGGAGGGGGGCGGTGTTAGGTAAACAAGGAAGTAGAAGTAGGCTGAGCAGAGACCGTGTGCTTCTGTGTTAAAAAAAAAACTAAATACTCCAGGTTGTGGTTCACTGCGCTGGATCGGTTTTCATGCGCGCTGAGAATGTGCTACAAGTGCGCAATTGCGCAGTGGCGCAGCTTTGAGGGAACATTGGTCAAGACTACACAAAATGAGCAACGTCTTTCAATATCTATGTCTTTCTAATTGAAACAATTTTCACACACGTGATTTTTCGTGCTCGACTGTGCAGATTTGTGAATGCGATGGCGCGCGGGCTGTAACTGTGTCCACTAAATTGTCTGCGGATGTGACTAAGAGTGCATGTGTGGATTTTTGTTTATCTGCGATTTTCTGACGACCAGTTCAGGGTGTACCCCGCCTCCCGCCCAAAGGTAGCTGGGATAGGCTCCAGCAATCTCGCGGAGCTCGTGAGGATAAGCGGTACAGACAATGGATGGATGGATTAAGCACCAGGCCCCTAACTCTTGGATTGAATACCAGTACATAGTGCACGAAGCAAATGCGATTGTTCGATCAAAACCTTCTTCTGTAAGGACTCAGATGAGTGTGAAATGCAGAGCTGCTTTCTAACTTGATGAACTTTAGCACTTTGTGAACTTAGCGGCCGCAACAGTGCGTACGCTCGCACAACCTCGTGAAATAAATCCAAGAGTTGGTATAAAAAAAGGTGGACTGCGCTGACTCCATTTACTCACCGGTTGCGGGCGCAGCTCCACATTTAAACGGGCTCCGTCCTCAAAGCCATCGGGCACCTTGTTTTGCGCCAACAGCGGGATTGTGAGGTTGAGGTTTGCCTCCGACTGCAACTCTTCCATTTTCCTCCTGGAATCTACCGCAATCAAAAATATGAAGTTATGACACCGCTCGCTCGCCCGCCAATATGGTCATAAGCCAACTCAGTGCTGGTCCGAATTATCCAGGCATCCATTTTTCCGAACCGGGTCGCGGGAGAGTTGCCGCCTATTAAGATGGGTCGAGGCGGGGTACACCCGGAACTGGTTGTCAGCCAATCACAGGTCTCACCCAGACAAATAACCAATCACACTCACATTCACACCGACAGACAATTCAGAATCTTCTATTAACTGTTATCGAGCATGTTTTGGGGATGTGGGAGGAAACAGCAGAAAGTCCAACCCAGGAACCGGCAGAACATGCTAACCCCGCACAGCGGTGGAAGTATCTGTACATTTACTTCAGTACCACCAGTGGGAAGTCATACATTTACTCGGTTACATTTACAGCACAGCCCCCGTTCGCGAACAAATCAGTTTTCAAACGAAAATGTAAAGATGTTTTTGCTTCTGTTTTCGAACGTAAATCGGTACCGGAACGCCGGCAACAAAACCCGGAAATAACAGAACGCGCACAGCTCGACCAGCTGAGCCACCCACGACGCGCTTTGTTATTGTGAATTTGAACGAACCCCCGAAAAAAACCCGGAAATAGCGTAACGCGCGCAGCGGTTGATTCGGTCTTCGAACAAATTGGAAACAACTTCATACTCGATTCCCTCCCTAATCACACCCTCAACTTTATATCTGCGGCCATGACTGACCACACCCGTACATTTTTCCAAATATGATTGACTAGAAAGTGCAACTCTCAGCCAGAAGCAGCACACAATCCATGGGCTCATATTCCAAATATGTCACACACACTTAACTGCAGCTCCACATATCCGCCTAATTCAAAGTAAAGAAAAGACGTAGTTTTCTATGTGCTGTTTTACAAAGAAAATTCATTTAAGCCCATTTGTGGCTGATTTTTCTCATTTGATTAAGAATTCATTTATTTTTGTAGCTGAATTTGCCATCATTTATGCTAGTCTATAAAGATTTGATGTATTGTTTTAGCTAAAGTGATATCTGAAGTTGCATCTTGGTCAGTTTGGCATTCACGTTTTCATCAAAAATATACATGAAAATTGATCAGTACATGAGTTTGTTTTTTTTCACAAAATCTTCTTCTTTTCCTTTCGGCTTGTCCCGATTAGGGGTCGCCACAGCGTGTCATCTTTTTCCATTTAAGCCTATCTCGTGCATCTTCCTCACTAACACCCACAGCTTTTTTTTTTTTTTTTTTTACTAAATACTTGAGATTTTTTACTTTTACTTCAGTCATGATTTAAACTAGTAACTATAATTTGTGGCTAATCCAACCATCTCTGTCTCAGGAGCCACGTGAAGCCCTGCATGTCAAGCCACCTTCAATAAGTTCTTTGACAGCCTGCGCCTCCACGGAGTCGCTCTTGCCACTCGAATCGGGACTTTCGCCTCCACTTGCGTCGCCATTGCGTTGTGGCGATTTGTGACTTTTGTCCGCACTTCCGAGAAACTGCTCCTCTTGGTCCTGGACACGCCAGCGGTTCTTCAGGATCAGGGGGATGACGCGTTCCGATGGTGCGTCGGAGGGTTTCGTGCTACGAACACAAAAGATGATGGATGGCTTAGGAGACAAGCGAGCTACTGCCACGGCACCGCTCGCAATCAAATTCACACTCAGCAGATTTGTAAAATATGAATACTCAACCCCAAATGTGAATAATACACTTCAAGTCATTTTTGAGACTAGCGTTTAAAAAAAAAAAAAAAAAAAAAAAACACGGCTAGCATAAAACTAACCTCTCCAATGCATTCCTGGTGATTCCGGTCAAATAATCGATGTCGTCTTTCGTCGTCACGGCGTCGCCCGTAGGAGGTTTGAATTTGCTCAACGTTTTGGCGAAACCGAACGAAACTGAGGTTGGTTTCTTCTCGCCGTTGGCTTCCGAAGCCGAAGGGGAGCAAGAAACGTCTCCGTGCGACGCCATTGTGGTCTGGTGACGTCAGAGGACAGAACAGCATTGTGGGAGTTGTAGTTTTTCTTTTCTGGTTCGCGACTGTCGGAAGATTACTTTGTAATTGCATCTTGTTACAATTACAACCCTGGTGAATTGGTTGACCTCACATTTCTGAGGTGCCATGTTCGATTCCAGCCCCACCTTTGTGGAGTTTGCATGTTCTCTCTTTTCTCCGGGTGGGCACTCCGGTTTCCTCCCACATCCCAAAAACATGCAACATTAATTGGACGCTCTAAATTGCCCCGAGGTGTGATTGTGAGTGCGACTGTTTGTCTGTATGCGCCCTGCGATTGGGTGGCGACCAGTTGAGGGTGTACCCTCCCACCTCCTGCTCGAAGACAGCTGGGATTGGCTACAGCACTCCTCGTGGCCCTCGTGAGGATATGCGGCTCAAAAAATGGATGGATGTAATGACTTACAATTATTATTAATTGTGTAATTATCCTCATGAGGCTCGCGGGGAGTGCTGGAGCCTATCCCAGCTGTCAACAGGCAGGAGGCAGGCCACACCCTGAATACAGACAAACAGCCCCACCCGCAATCACACCTAGGGGCAATTTAGAGGGTCCAATTAATGTTGCGTGTTTTTGGGATGTGGGAGGAAATCGGAGCGCCCACCCGGAGAAAAGCCACGCAAGCACGGGGAGGACATGCAAACTCCCACTTTGGTGTAATTAAATGATACAAATTCATTTACACTTAATCAGTGACTCCTCAACAAAGCCAGACCACATCAGCACTGATGTTTTGGAACCAACTTTTGATCTCAAACATTGTATTCCAACCTCCAAAAAATACACCTAATATAGTCTGTAGTACTGGTCACAGTTTTGTCTAAGACAGGGGGCGCTGCAGTCCTTTGAGTTGACTGCATTTGAGCGTGTAAATCGGGTACACGTCATTCAAATGTGGCAAAGTGACGTCATTTTCGAGAAGTTTTCACATCTTACGAGCAACCGGACCTCAGTTCATTCGCCCAGGGTAGAAATTTTTTTCATTTGCCTTATTGAGATAAAAGTCTCCTAACAGGCCACAATCAAGGAAATCATTATTTTTCGTTTATGGTTAAGTTATATGATAACTTTACTAATTTATAATCTCGTCACAGAAATAGGACGCCGCCCGCGAGAGGGCAAGTGGGTTTTCTTAGCAGATCGTCCCCCAAAAAAACCTGAATCAGAATCAAATTAAAACAAGTCAATATTTTGTTAAACCGAAGGATATAATACGTGAAAATCAGGATGTCCCAAAAAATGGGACGTTGCCCACGAATGGGTTAATTAAAGTCGTTGGATTGTTTTTTATTCTTTCAGAATTTCATGAAAAAGTAATTTGAATGTCGTGCATAATTAAATGTTTAATTAACATGTACAGTATGTATTTTTTTTGGTTTCTTTTTTTTTTTTTGAGGAGAAGGGAAGAGTTTTACTATATTTACCATATTTAAGTGCAACCGCAAATGACGGAAGCAAAAAGGAGAATTCCGTTTTGGTCTTGACTTTTTTTTTTTTGTTTTGTTTTGGTCTTGAGAGGGGCGATGCTGCATGCCGCAGGTATCGAACTCCTGAGACAAATGAGGGGCGGGGGCGGTACTTCCAACTCCTTTCCTTCCCTCCCTTCCGCCTCCCCAAATTCCCTTGAACAGACTTGCTCCCCCCCCCCCCTTTACCTTGACGCCTCGTCCACTAATTCGACTTTTAGGAGCGGCGTGGAATGATCTCTTTTTCTCGCGGACATGCACATATGCGATCCTCGTGGGTCCCCGCGGGGAGGGGGGGGGGGGTTCATACCTCGGGGGTGTCCGGACCGCACCGCGCCTGCACTTCAATGGCGAAATTGATTATAAGGACGTTTTGCCACTCGCGCCAATTTCATTTGTATCATGTTGATATATATTTCAACATCCATCCATTTCAACGAACGTGCCGGAGGGAATCGGTCCATTTATTGAATTTATCTGCAGCGGAAAAAAGCCACAGAGGTAAGAAATGATCCGGACTCAAAGTGTCTTCCGTTATGACATCGCCGTCGGCCCGCAAGTTCGGAGCATGTCAGCCATTGATCCGCGCACAGCAGCGACGGCTTTAGAAGCGGCTCGCCAGATTGTGTGCGCGTGCATGTCGCTGTGCACCCCTCCCCTAGCCCCCCCCCACCCCGCTCTCTCTCTCTCTCTCTCTCTCTCTCTCTCTCTCTCTCGCATCCCTTCAGCATCCCTCACTCCAGTCCTGTAGCGTCCCAAATATCCCGCGCGCATCCTCGTGACTTTTCTTTCCCCGGGACAAGGCGTCGCGGCGGCACTCGTCATCACCCGCAGCTGCCGCGCTCTTGTTGTGCTCCCCCACCCCCCGCCCCCGAACCCCCCACTCCCACCCCGCCCGAATCAGAACACACGGGATTGATTGCTCCACGGACCGGGCCGATGTATATAGACGCGTTCAAGCGGATCCTCTTTGAGCGGCTCAACTGCTTGAAAAGAATGTGCGTGTGTCAGCGCCACGGCAGGTCAGTACAGCGGCGACCGCGTTTGCACCTGCATCCGTCGCGTGCACGCGCGTAGTGGCGATGTGTTGCGTTTCGAGTCACGTGGACGGGTGAAGTTTGGACACAGCGGGTGACACCCCCCCCCCCCCCCGAGCTTTCCTTTGTGTATTTTTATTCACGGACTTACTTTGTCACGGTGCCCCATTTGTTTATTTTTTTGTCATCCGGTTTTTTTTTTAAATTTTTTTTTATATAAGGCAATGCCTTGAGATTCGAGTTGCATTTGATCTATGACCACACTCGTAAGTCAAAACATTCGCCGTGACATGACCGTCAAAAACATTCATCCTCACACTACCTGCCCAAAAGCGTTTTTACTTCATAAATACAGTTTTAGCATCATGATTTAATATCCATCCACGTATCCTGGTTACGGTGCCAGAGTGCTGGAGACTAACCCGTCTGACTCCGGGCAGACCCCGAACTGGTCGCCAGTCAGTCGCGGGGAACATACGGACCCACACTACCATTTGCAGCCACATCTTCACCGAGTGGCAATCCTCACAAGGGTTGATGGCGTGCTGGAGCTTATCCGGGCTATCTTCGGGCAGGAGACGGGGCACAATCCTGAACCGGTTGCCAGCCAATCACAGAGCACCTAGAAACAAAAAACCATTTGCACGACATAATCGCACCTAATGGCAAATTTAGAGTCTCCAATTAATGCATATTTTTTTTGCGGATGTGCTCGGGGAAAAGCCACGCAGACACGGGTAGAACATGCTAACTCCACACAGACGGGACCGGGATTCAAACCCCGGATGTCAGACCTGTGAGGCAGATGCTCGAACGGTCGGTCCCCACCACGCTAACGCACTCAAATAAGTAAAGAGTCGCCACTATGTTGGCTTTTCTTTGCAGAAGATAAAGAATATGCATCTATGGGTTTTGTGGTATTGTCTGTCTACGCGTGTTGCTTTAATGGCAGTTGGTTTCCATGAGGTGTTAAGCTAGCAGGTGCGCTATGAAGGCGGTGACGTTAGCTTTGTTTTTCGTTGTGTATTTTTCTTTTTTTATGTTGACTTTGACAGTAAACATCAACTGGAAGTGGTAATAAACATTTTGAAGCCTCCTTTTTTTGAGGAGTTGTTCACTCCCCGCATAACTCGGGAAACGTAGACTCGAAGTCATCCTGCTTGGATCTCAAGGCGCCACTACTGTATTTTTTATTTGATACTGGTAGTGTACAATATTGTTACATACTGTTTTCTTTTTTGCCGACGGTGCCGACCTTCCTGTGTGATGATCAAAAACGTTATCAACATTGAAGCCAAAATTGTCTTTAGGTGAGAATGATCGTGTGTCTGTAGAGCTCGTGCGCCTACGTCGGAGAATCACGTGACTTTTGTTTACGCCGCCATATTGCCGGTCTAACAAAGCATTGTTCAATGCTAAGTCAATTGGAGACGACACGAATATATCTTGTAGCATGACACCCAGATTCTTGTCCGATACCGTCAGACATTTACAAGGTGGAAATAAACGAAGGTACGTGGAAAAAATTGAAACGCTCGACATAGAGGACCCATATTTAATGCCAAAATCAATGTTTTCGCTGATGCGAAATTGGACTGTTAATTGGCTTCCGCTTGTCTTGCACAACTGGATCTTCACACGGATCTGGTGAGTACGTCGGCGCAATTTACACAGGAAAGTTGGAAAGCGTAGAAAGTGTCTGGACGCATACAAGTACTTCCTTGCTGGATCTGTTCTCAATCAGGAATAAATCCCACATAGTGACGGTTTTGACGGCTCGTGAACGCGGAAGCGTGTTCGGCCACAAGTTAACCTTTGCCGGAATCCATCAATCTTTTCAGCTAGTATTCAATACAAATACCGATATTTAAATAAATGACCCCGGGTTTTACACAAACTCGCATTCATGGAGTCGTTTCCACAGAACATACACGGAAGCGTATTGCCGCCACACTTAGCCTCCGTAAACCTCTGTGAGTTTTTTTTTTTTTTAAATACACATTGTTCTCAAATGAGTCAATTTGGCATTATAAATACTTCTTAGGAATTCAAGATTGAGAAGAATAATTCCTACCTGAAATGAAGCGACCGCTACACAGGCGTGTGTGTATTTTGGCTGGGCACCATCCATCACGTTTAATTGCCGACGTATGTGTCGACGTACGTGTAGCCGCAATACGCTTCCGTGTACGTTGGAGACGACTGCCTGTCTTTTTTTTTTTTTTTAAAACGCATTGTTCTCAAATGAGCCAATTTGGCATTAAAAATACTTTTTGGTAATTTGAGATTGAGAAGAATAATTCCTACCTGAAATGTGTGTATTTTGGTTGGGCAAAAATCCATCACGTTTAATTGCCGACGTATGTGTCGACGTATGTGTGGCCGCAATACGCTTCCGTGTACGTTGGAGACGACTCGCTGTCGTTTTTTTTTTTTTTTTAAAACGCATTGTTCTCAAATGAGCCAATTTGGCATTAAAAATACTTTTTGGTAATTTGAGATTGAGAAGAATAATTCCTACCTGAAATGTGTGTATTTTGGTTGGGCAAAAATCCATCACGTTTAATTGCCGACGTATGTGTCGACGTATGTGTGGCCGCAATACGCTTCCGTGTACGTTGGAGACGACTCGCTGTCGTTTTTTTTTTTTTTTTTAAACGCATTGTTCTCAAATGAGCCAATTTGGCATTAAAAATACTTTTTGGTAATTTGAGATTGAGAAGAATAATTCCTACCTGAAATGAAGCACCCTCTACACAAGCGTGTGTGTATTTTGGTTGGGCACCATCCATCACGTTTAATTGCCGACGTATGTGTGGCCGCAATACGCTTCCGTGTACGTATGAGACGACTCCCTATCATTTTCTTTTTTTAAACATTCTCAAATGAACCAACTTGGCATTATAAATACTTTTTGGAAATTTGAGATTGAGAAGAATAATTCCTACCTGATGCGATCGCTACACAGTCGTGTTTGTGTTTTGGGTGGGCACCATCCACCATGTTTAATTGCCGAAATCCATCGATATTTTCTGATCTTTTCAGCTGGTATTCCATAAAATGATCCCTTTGAATATCTGTCTCGTCTGTTGTGACAACCAACAGCACAACACGTCTCGGGTTTTGTAAATATTCTCCTCCAGTTCAATGACGAGCAGCTCTGTTTGACCTGCAATATGGCGGCGTGAAATCGGCGACGTCACGTGCACGAGCTCCATAAGGGCGACCGGTCCGGGGTGTCAGACGGACGGACGTTTTCTCGACTTATTTCCGTGCGAGGACGTGAATAAACATCTCAAAGTACGTTTTATTTGTCGAGGGCGTGTCCTCGCATGGCGCAGCAGAGTGACGGATGAGTATGCGTGGCCCTGACTTGATACGTTGCCCTCCTCTTTTGCAGTCAAGGATATTGTGATGAATTTATTCAAGGGGCGGGGGGCAAAATAACACAGCAAAGCTTGCTCTTGTCCTCTCACGATACGCTGATAATCGTCCAGAGTTTGCGGAAATGACGCGGACGGGGAAAGCGAGGCGCACGGATCCCTTGTCATAGGGACGCATCGGGGATTTTGCTGATTGGCTAATTAGGCAACTCCCGTTGTCCTTCGGCGTCATGCATATTCATGCCGCCGTTTTAAGGTGAGGCAGAAACGGCGTGCGTGAGGCAGTTTACCCTTGACGTGGGGGGGGGGGGGGGCAGGGCTACGCTGGGCACATTCTCCCATCTGCGGTCCAAACCTTTGCTCCCAGCCACTGCATTCAGATTCCGCACTTGTAGTCTGATCTATTCTCGGCCCTCGCAACATTTCGTCAGATGTCAACAACAAAAAAACAACAACATTCCCTTGCTCACCTTTTGCAGTGAGATTAAATTTGGATCCGATAAACTGCCGCGGAGTGGTTGAACCCGGAACCCGCCGAGCAAGTCAATAAGAAATCATCGGCGATGTTCGGGGGTCCAATTTGCACAGGCCCAAATCTGAAATGTCAAGTAGGCAATGAATCCGTGTATCCTTGAGTCAGATGCGAGCGAGACAAGCGGGATCGATATTGGGTGGCGGTGAGACAGGCAGATGAAACGGGCGAGGGAGCGGGGGGGGGGGGGGGGTCACCTTCAGTTGGCGCCGTACGGAAAATAGCGCCGTCGCACACCTGGAAATGCCCCGGCGTAGCCGTCACCTTCCTTGTGAATACTTACGTCATTTTGCTACCGTACGCGTCGCAATTGTACAAGGTTAGCGCAGCCTTTGCTGCATGCGGTACTGGGGGGTGGGGGGGGGGGGTGACCCTTACTATTTTTAGAGGCATCAAAAGTACATGCACTCTGGATTTAAAGACCCTGTAAAGTTAGCCGATATCACGTTCAACGTCGAAGGATTCTAGTCAGTCACGGTGAGACAGTTTTAAAGCATTTTTCACCAGTTTAGTTTTTCCATTTTTGGGGACGTGGCTAAGACTTAGTGCATACATACATTAAACAGCCCCCCCCCCTCCCCCCCGTCCCTGATTTTGCCCCTTCCCAACCAAAGATGACAAATATCAGATAATCACGTGCGATTATCGTGTGGTCTCAGGTGTGTTAAAAGGGAATTTGTCCCGAAAATGCACCTGTCATTTTTGAAATTCCAAAGTGTCCAAGTGTTACATTTTCCCTCAGAGGGTCGTTAGGAATGTGAAACCATAAAAAAAAAAAAAAAAAAAAAATTCATCACCTGATCATGTTAACACCTGAAATTTAGGAGCTAGTTTTGGAATCACAAATCAAGGTTCATGTTTGGTAACACTCCCAAAAATTGCAATATCTCAACATTATAGTTTACAATATGACAGTTTGAAATTTTGGTACAGATTTTACCAAGAATCGTTGAACCTGACACTGATGATTTGTCTTTGCGGGCCACATACAATCATGTGGCGGGCCAGATTTAGCCCCCGGGCCTCGAGTTTGACACCTGTAGTCTAAATGTTTAATAAACAGTTAACGTTCTCTGAAGTATTACAATTTATCGTTCAAGCGATGCGGTAATGCTGTCCGCCAGCCGAGAGGTGCCCCCGTCTGCCTACAAGCCAGCCCCCCCCCAAAAAAAAAAAAAAAATCCCACATTATTAAATAGTGTTTATAATAGCATTTCTAATGTTATGAACTGACAAAACATTGCTAAATTTTCTGATAACAAATGAAAAAATGTTAAGACAATTTTTGCATGCCAGGCAGTTTTTTTTTTTTTTTTTTCCGGCTGGCACAAGACAATAATATCAAATAAATTGTAAATGTCTCGCTTCTGTCATTCACGTTTCCTTGTTCGTGTCCCACCTTGTCGCTGTTTGTCTGCCTCATGAGACCCCGAGATCCCAAGGACCAGAAAGTGCATCTGTTTTTCTGTGTCGGGAGTAAAAATTAGAAGTCATCAGACAAATAAATACACGAGGACAGAGAGCTGAAAAATCTACTAACGCACACTATTGAGGATTTTTCCCATCCGCTTTTCTCATCTGACGGTGCACTCGGATGAAATTACTGCTGCTTCCTGCCGAGTTCTCATCTCTGGCGGCGGTGTGAGGCGCGATGCGTCATGGCAGACTAAGCGAGAGGACCTGTTGTCTCAGCGGTATTCCTCGGCGCAGCCGCACGCACGCAGTACAATTTGCACCTTCCCTTGACCTTGATCCCGAACGATACGCGACCCCCCCTAAGAAAACATCACCTCGACCCCGTTTGCCTGTCGGGCGCGCATCATTTTCAGTTGTCCTCTGAACAACAGACAAGTCCCGTCAAGTCCAGTTTATGGCTATGACCCTTAATCATAAAAATGTATAGAAGGGTCTCACGCGGTCTCCGAGTTGGCAAAGACTAGCAAAACCCCAATGCCTAAAACCGACAACCGGGAAATAACTAGGAAACGAGGAACTAGGAAACTATAACAACACGTTTTGTGGGAAAAAAAAAGGGATAAACAGAAGGGACTACGGACAGTAACGAAACGAAATAAAGCGCCACAGATAGACAAAGTCGTTCTCCCTTAGGACCTGAACCGGGTCGCTCAATGCAGAATCTTTACAGAAACAGCAAATGTAAATATACCCCAATGTATGGACTATAAGCCGCACCCGATTATAAGCCTCACCCAATTATTTTTTTAAAGGAAAAAAAACATTTTGTACATAAGCCACACGTGCACACATTGAAACACGCGATATTTACAAAGAAAGACGGAACACAGAAAGAGTTTTCAGTCTTAATGACATACCTTAGCTTTTCTTTTCAAACAGTGCCTGTGGCGTAGTCGTAACACAGCAGCAATACGGTAGTAACACAGTACTAACACGGCTGGGTCAAAAGACATACCGGTAAAAGTCACTGAGACGCGGCAGTAACACGGTTCAAGCCACCTGCTTTATTACCTTTTCCCATTGCTCCAGTTCTTCCCGCTACCGTTTCCGGCGTCTCACCATCGATTCATTTTTGCCAAGTTTATGTGCAACGGTAGCGTGTTTCCTTCTTTGTCGGGCCGGCGCGATTTCTTTTAAATCGAAAGCTGCGTCAGGTGCAAAAGTCGCGGCCTGTGGTCCGGAAATTACGGCATGCGCACATCCCTATTATTGCCCACTTGCACCTCTGAAAATATCTGAACAATCGGCCAGATAGTTTTGATTTTATGGACGAGAGTGTTTCAACGTCATCCCCACGAGGAAATGCTTCGCCGTTTGATTCCCGCATATCGAACCAGCTTTGGTCAGCTGGACTTTTGGATTGATCGCATCACGAGTGTCGCCAAGATGGATGACAAAGGCGTCTCTGCGACACAGACTTTGGCGTCAGATGACGAAGCTCTCTCGGCCAAGAAATCGACCCGGACTCACGGTTTAAAAAGCAAAGGTGAAGTCCGAAACCTTCGTGTGCTAATCCGTTCCAACCTGACTTTCAACAGTCATATCAAATCATATCACAAAAACCGCCTTTTAACCTTCTGAAGAACACATCTCGAGTGTGAAGGCTCGCATGTGTCCAACTAGACCGGGAGAAGCTCATCCATGCTTTTATCTCAAGTAGCCTTGACTATTGTAATAGTCTTCTGACGGGGGCACCCCAAAAAGAGCGTTAAACAGTTGCAGCTCGTTCAGAGCGCTGCAGTTCGGGTTCTGACCGGAACAAAGCAGTCAGCGCATATGATTCCAATTCTTAAGTCTTCTTTAGAATAGATTTTGAAGTTCTGCTACTGGTCTATAAATCACTAGATGGTTTCGGTTCCGGCGGGTCCTCTGCATTTTTTCCATTTGTAACGTTTTCATTTGCCGTAGATTTGAGATAGGTCGCTGGCGTGCGGAGAACCGCCGCGGTACTTTTCATTCCGTGTATTCTCATCAGCTTGTTCATGTTTTGACAGTTTTCCATGTCAACGGCGTAAGCGCGTAGTTTGTTTTTTGGTTGTTGTCCCCCCCCCCGGCCACAAACATTTAATCTTTTCTGTCTAAATCTGCCACTGCTGTCCATTTTGCGCGTGGCACTCGTGTGGCCTAGATTCGCAAGCGGGCGAGCGGGACGTTCGGCCCCTTCGACTGGCACAGGTTGGTGGGGATGTCGTTGGGGTTGGGGAGGGCGTGGGGGGGCTGGGGGTGTTTACGATGCAGACGCCTGAAAAGATGCCGGATGGGGAAGTCAAACGTGCGAGGAGGCTTTTGGGCTCTCTCCACTTGTGGTTCCGCCGATCTTGAGGTCGCTGCTTATTTAAGATGCTTTACTTGGATGACCTCACTGCCCCCCCTCACCCCCCGCCGGAAGATTAGAAGCAGCGTTTTTTTTTTTTTTCACTCTGCGTCACAGCAGAGTGGAAAAGCTTTGCTTTTGCTGCGCGTGACGGGGAAATTCATGCCCTCCACCTGCTTTGCAGCATTTAAATATAAATCAGTCTTTTTATTTTAGTTTCAATAAGTGTAATGCAGTCTAATTTGACTTTTTTTCATACCGTCGCTGTCGGATGGAATCGTTGAATCTCCCAAAATGTCATATTTTCGTGATGTTGCTTATGCTGCATTCTTAGAGTTTGTTTACATTTGCTGTCATGTGCTGTTGCACGCTAACATCAACACAAAACAACAGCAAAACCATTTGAAAGCGGCGCTAAACAGGCCCAAAACATGTCACGTTAATTCAACATTTTGGTCATTTTCGGGTAATTCATCATTTTTCATACTTTGATGTCATTATTTTTTTAACATTAATTCTCAGTTATGGTTGATTCTTTTCACCATTTGAAAGCGGCGCTAAACAGGCCCAAAACATGTCACGTTAATTCAACATTTTGGTCATTTTTGGGTAATTCACCATTTTTCATACTTTGATGTAATTATTTTTTTAACATTAATTCTCAGTTGCAGTTGATTCTTTTCACCATTTGATAGCGGCACCAAACAGGCCCAAAACATGTCACTTTAATTCAACATTTTGGTCATTTTCGGGTAATTCATAATTTTTCATACTTTGATGTCATTATTTTTTTAACATTAATTCTCAGTTGCAGTTGATTCTTTTCACCATTTGATAGCGGCACCAAACAAGCCCAAAATATGTCACGTTAAATCATCATTTTGGTAATTTTTCGGGCAATTCATAAGTTTTTATACTTTGATGTCATTATTTTGTTACCATTAATTCTCAGTTATGGTTGATTCTTTTCACCATTTGAAAGCGGCACCAAACAGGCCCAAAACATGTCATGTTAATTCATCATTTTGGAAATTTTCGGATAATTAATAATTTTCCATACATTGATGTCATTATTTTGTTACCATTAATTCTCAGTTATGGTTGATTCTTTTAACCATTTTTTTTCATTATTTTATGTTGCTATTCTTCTTTTTTCACGTTTATTATTTTTTTTCCCACAATTTTTGTTGTTGCTCTTTTCTATTGTGTATTTATTGGTGTCAAGAACCAACGGTGCGGGGGCGGACCCAAATGCAGGACTTCGAGGCAGAGGCATAATGTTCAATGTGGTTTATTCCCGAAACTGGGTCATACACGGTGTAGCGGTCCCGACAAGGCAGAGGAACAGAAACGCTAAGCTAGGCGGGATCCCAAAAACATACAGCAAGGGTTCAATGACTCTGGGGCAAACTATCAAACTCAACAGGGCAGGATCAAACTAAAGGGAACAGAATAGCTGTGACTAGGGTTACTCTAACTTATCCGTAGAAGCGGAGAGTCCCACAGGCGGTGAATGGAACTCACGAAGGCAAGGCAACAAACTGGCAAATGACAAAAACTAAAACTTAAGTGGCCGTCTAATGACAGTCCCAATGTAAAACAGCTCTGACCATTGACAGGTGTCAACGCCCTTAGCAGTGGCCTGGCCACGCCCGTCTTGGCAGCCATATAATTAGTGTTTGTCTTTTTTTCCTCCTGCACTTTTTCGTTTTAATTTGAGGATGCCTTTTGTCGTGCATTCGTTGTCATTCTTGAGAAGTTTCCGATCCATTGCGATCAGGTTTTTGTTCTTGTAGCCAGGCAACCGCATTGATGAGTCGACTTTTAGTTCCAGGAATGCAGCCACTTCCTTTGGGCGTTTCCACAGGATTTGCGACAGTTTGGATCTCGTGGCCCGCGGAAGATCGGTTTCAGTTTTGTCCACCTCGGGGCTCGGGTAGCCACCAAGGATGACGACCGGTTTGTAGCCGGCCACCGCGTCTTCAACCGCCGTTCGATGGCGCCAACGTAGGTAGGCTTGTTTGTCGAACGGCATCTCGGTGAGGATGTCTTCGTCGATGTCTTAACGGTCGGTATTTGCGGAGGTCTTGGTGAAGTAGGCGCGGTTGAGGTGGTTCATTTGACACCTGATGGCACGGGCGCGCGGGTAGTGGGCAGCGGAGTAGATACTGCCGGGCGAGTAGTTTGTTGTGTCGCTTCCCCGGTAGGATTTTGGTCTCACGATGCAGGTGGTCCTCGTTAGCCGGCGGTGACTCGGAGGGCGGCGTTCTGCCGAGTCTGGAACTTCTTCCGGCGTGACGGCTGGAGCGAGGAAGACCACACCGGAGCGCCGTAGTTGAGGACGGAACTTCGGTTCTCTCCGCGATGGGCTCAGTGGCGCCAGAACCGTCCCGGGCCAACGACCGTGGAACTCTCCAAGCAACCGCTACCGGTTAGCCGTTTGTTTTTGTTGTTTTGGGTGGGTTGAAGCCGTTCTTTAAGTCACCAGATCAGGTGAACTGCAGTTGCCATGCCAATGGCGGAGACGCTCCTTTCCTCACAACAAGGTTGTTATTTTAAGGTAACGACGAGAAGGGAAGTCGCTTCTCCATTTCCAGGTGTTGAAAAGCCCGACACGCGTCTTGTTGACTTTGTAGCATTTTTCAGCGCACGACACTCGCCGCAAGAAGCAATCAGATCGCTGTCTATCTGCAGCGTGTCTACGTTCGATCTGACATCTCGTGTTTGCCTCGCGATGGATGTCGGCCGCGGCTGACGTTGTTTGTTTTCCTCACGACGGATGATCAAATTTGTGCTTTCGTCTCCCTTCTGAAGTGAATGAATTGCATTTTTTATCGGCTTGCTCTTTTCCCGTACGCGGACCTTTCACATGTGCGTTTGTTCACTTGTGCTCAGTCCTCGTTGTATGACGACTCCGTGAATATATTTCAATTATCCAGATGTGCGCAGCGTTTAAATGAGCATACACTTGGATGGAAATGACTGTTCTCTTTGTTTCCCCTCTAAATGTGCAGCAACTGGTCCGCAATAATTTTTATGACGTCACCGTCGCTCACGCTGACTTTGGCCCCGCTTTTTCCAAAGTCCTCCGTCTTCTCGGTCGGTCCTTCGCCGTGAGTCCCTCCGCCCAAAAAGAGACAAACGAGGCCGTTTGGCACGCCGGTCACATTCCGGCCGACAAAACATGAAGCCGGCCCATCGATTTTCAGCCCCGATTTACGTTTAGGAAAGACGACCGGTCGGACTTCGGGAGAAAACACGCGAAATTTTGAACTCTGCTTCTGTAATTCGTCAGGCGTTCCCGCTGATCTAATAAAACGTAGTAATTTCATTATCCTGGAAACAGAATGTCGACGAGGAACCGCCCGAGAAGAAGAACTGTCAAAAGCGCTGGCTTGTGTGCAGAATTCCACCGGGAGGCACTGTGAGAATTTGATATAAAGTGATCGTTTTGTACTTAGCATTTTTCTTCTGTACTATTCAAGCCCCTTTAAGAAATTAATAGGAGAACTACAATCGTGGCGATGACTACGATGAATAAAAATGCTTTAAAGGACGAGTCAAATATTTAAATACGGCGGATCAGCTGGAAAGCTTTGGCCACACAGTTCTGAGGTCCCAGGTCCGATCCCGGACCCGCCTGCGTGGAGTTTGCATGTTCTTTCTGTGCCCGCGTGGGTTTCCTCCGGGTGGGCACTCCGGTTTCCTCCCCCATCCCCAAAGAAATGCAACATTGATTGGACCCTTTAAATTGCCCCCTAGGTGTGATTGTGACTGTTGTCTGTCTCTGTGTGCCCTGCGATTGGCTGGCAACCGGTTCCTGCCCGATGACAGCTGAGATAGTCTCCGGCACTCCCCGTGACCCTAGTGGGGATAAGCAGCTAGGAAAGTGGATGGATGGATTTAAATCACAATTCTCCTGAATGAATTCCAACAATGGGAACCACGAGTCAGAAAGATTTTGTTCGTTTTTGTGAGCTTTGAAATGTTGACTCCGCCTGATAAGCATGCGGTTTTTCCAGACGTTTTCCAGCCAGTTATGTCGGAGAGGTCCCTGGCGGCAGAGGCGCCTTCGACTGGGAGGCCGGACAGTATGGCGATAGACACGAGTGCGGGGGAAAATCTCTGAAGCTGACAGGCTCTGCCCGGACCACGGCGCCTGGCTCGTGTCACGGAAGCGCAACAATACGTCGAGCTGCTATAATGTCGGTTGGCGACGTGTGCTAGATGTTTGGATTCCTTCAGGTTCTGGGTAAATGCATTTAAGTTGGAGCTGAAGGATGAACTGATGAGGAATTGATATTCATTATATCACTAGCGAAAATGCAAAAAAAAAAAAAACGAAGAGTTGGGGCCCTCCTTTCCCGATTGACGTAAAACCGGTGTGGCGGGTGGCTCAAATGTGCACCAGGGGAAGGTTGGATTCGCGTTGTTAATTCCGTAGACCGGTACAGCCCGGCTGATCTGAAAGTGGGCAGGCTGCTCCACTGCCGGTGTGTTCAAAGCCGACTTCAGTGGCCGCCAATAAAAGCGGCTCCTCTCGTTCCCTTTAAATGTGCCCCAAAAACGGTCTCGACAGAGATTCTATCCAGAAGAGGACGATGTCTACGTTGTGTGAAAATAGAGCGCTGACCCTGCTCCTGGATGGTGTGGCAAGAAGACAATATCAGTTGTTACCCTAATTAAATGCAGAATGACCAGGCGATAACCGCTTCTTCTTCTTCTTCTTTTCCTTCTGGCTTGTCCCGTTAGGGGTCGCCACAGCGTGTCATCTTTTTCCACGTAAGCCCATCTCGTGCATCTTCTTGGCTAACACCCCAACTGTCCTCATGTCCTCCCTCACAACATCCATCCACCTTCTCTTTGGTCTTCCTCTCGTTTTCTCTTCCTTGACAGCTCCATCCTCGTCACCCTTCCACCAAGATAGTCACTCTCTGGCCACTGGACATGTCCAAACCATCAAAGTCTGCTCTCTCGAACCTTGTCTCCAAAACTTTGGCTGTCCCTCCCTCTAATGACCTCATTTCTAATCCTATCCAATCTGCTCACTCCAAGCGAGAACCTCAACATCTTCATTTCTGCTACCTCCAGTTCTGCTTCCTGCCACCGTCTCTAATCCGTCCATCATGGCCGGCCTCACCACCGTTTTGTAAACTTTGCCCTTCGTCCTCGCGGAGACTCTTCTGACACATAACACACCAGACACCTTCCGCCAGGAGCTAGGCCCTGCCATCTTCCTCTCTAACACCCCAACTGTCCTCATGTCCTCCCTCACAACATCCATCCACCTCCTCTTTGGTCTTCCTCTCGCTCTCTCTTCCTTGACAGCTCCATCCCCGTCGCCCTTCGACCAATTTACTCACTCTCTGGCCTCTGGACATGCCCAAACCATCCAAGTCTGCTCTCTCTCTCACCTTGTCTCCAAAAACATCCAACTTTGGAGGTCCCTCTAATGAGTTCATTTCTAATCCTACCCGTTCCTAGCCAGAACCTCAACATCTTCATTTCTGGTACCTCCAGTTCTGCTTTCTGTTTTTTTCTTCAGTGCCACCGTCTCTAATCCGTCCATCATGGCCGGCCTCACCACTGTTTCATAACCATCCTAGCGGGGACTCTTCTGTTGTTTAGAACACCAAACACCTTCCAACCTTTGATAACCTAAATACGTCAGATATATGACCTTAGCACAGATCTGACTGCCTGCGCCCTAATCAAATTCACCAAAATCACGTTAGACCAGCCGTCCACCTTGCGCCTAGCTTTAGCCGTGGTTTGTCCAGAGGTAAATTTTGGACCGACTTTCTGCCACCAAATTGTCACTCCGCTGGCCGACTCTCCGCGTCCTCGCACAAACTTCAGGAGGGGCCGGCATTTGTGCCACGCCGCAAATACGCTGCGTCCGAAACTAGAGCCCTTAGTGTATGGGAATAAACGGATTTTTTTTTTTTTTTACATAAATGGCAATAGATAGTTTACACTAAGTGCATTTGGACAGAAAGACGGGACGTTTTGCATTTCTGAAAGCGGACAGGCAGATGTTTCCGTGCATGAAAATAGTTTGCATTCTCTACATTGGGCCACACAAACGAACAGCAAATCTGTTTATTCTCCACATGAAAACGGAATATTTTTCCACGTGACTGAAATGCTCGGTATCTTTTTCCCACATCTGCAGCGTTCCTGGGGATGAAATATGCTGACGCGACAACCATCTGATAATTTTGTGTCTCCCAATCCCACTGATGGCGGCTCGAAGATTTTGTTTTTTAATTGGCAAAGCTGTTTGGAGATAAGAGTGTCTTTAGTACCATCGTGGAACGAATCCAACTTGTATCTCAAAGCGTCGCTGTATTGACACTATAAATGTCAAAATATGTAATGGATACAATTTCTTCACAACAATGTGACACAGCTGTGAGTGTCTCTTCTGTGCTATGACCGCCTCGAGGCACATCATTTTTTTTTTTTTTTTTTTTTACCTCTGAACAGACAACAAAAATAAAAGAGGGGTAAAAAAAAAAAAAAAACATATTTCTAAGAATAGACTCCAAACGATGCGCATTTTGACTTGTCTGAAGTTTCAGCGAGGGGGGGCTCGGAGGGGTCGCAAGCCACAGGGACCCCGAGCAGAATCCTAGTTGGAGAGGAAGTCAGCGAAAGAAGATGCGCTTGCTCAGCGATTTTGTGACCTGAAGGTCACAAAGCTCAGCGGTGCATTGTCATAGCAAAGCAGTGACTTTGCATTTTGCCCATTTTTCTTCACCTTTACATCATATTTAGGACACGTTGAAACAATTTCTGTTATTTATTTTATCGTCGGCACGCTGTGACGGTCAGGACGTCGACTGGTTTTTGGGTCCAAGCCCAAGAGAATATTTACATATATGGCTTAAAGTCCAACTGACATGCCCATCAACATTCTAAAATAGATTTTGTCACGAAAAATACAGATAACGTTATTCACTTCAATGTCTACACGAAAAAATACATATGAGCGGAGAGCGTGTCATCCAAGTCTCGCTCGGCATCCCAGTGGCGGCCATTTTGCCTGCAACATCATCGGCAGACGTCACAACGTCAGATCAGAGATTTTCGCCGACAGTTTGCATGACATTATGTAGCGTACTCGGCCGCGAGCGACGACAACGCTGTGATGCGATGAGCCACCCCGGCCGAAGCCGTGATTGGCAGACGCGGCGCCGACGGGCAGAGACACATTTAACACCCCTGACTTACATACGTGGATCTTTTGCTACGTTCTTAGAGAAGGATTACACCCCCCACCCCACACTATTAATTTATTTTTATTTTTTTTTAGTAGCTGAAAACACACCTACCTGTCATTTGGAATCCACAAAGCTCTCGTCCTTTGCACCCGTGCAATCCATTTTTCACGACGAACTGGGTCATTTTGAAAAGTATGAAAAGCAAATCCATCCTCCCGTGTTCACACAATATCCAGCAATACAACGAGCCGGCCTTTTGGCTAACACGAAGGAACAAAGATCTACTAGTATAGTATAAACTAGTATAAACATACGAGACCGCCTGAGTGGGCGTCTGCTACTAACGTCACTTCCTGCGTCTTGTCGAAGACAAATCCCTCGAGAGGATTTTCATGGCGGGATTGACAAAAAGCCATATGTCAAAATCATGTCGTGTAGTTAAAAAATGGATGGGTCTATTCCGGCAGCCTTTTTTTTTTAAGAATTGAAAACATACTAAAAATCATGCTTTTCATGTCAGTGGCCCTTTAAGGTACAAGTGACTCGACTATTTAGTTTTTCGAAATGTGGGCCCGCAGGCCGCCACCTGCCCATCCCGGTTTTGAACAGTGGAAACTTGAGCACAAAAGGTCGCGCAAGCCACGTCAATGGACAATACGAAAATACTTTGAGCATATATTTGTTATCTTTTGCAAACACCACTAATCTTTCGGCAGTTTACTAAATTAGTTGTGAAACTCTTCATCATGTGTGCTTCTCCGTTTGTATTATACTGCCCCCATGTGGCCAGGGCAGCACAGACTGAAGCAAAAAAATGTGAAAAAAATGGCTTAACGCAAACATTATTTTTTAAATATGTCTTTAATATGTTTGTATGAAGTACATTCTTGTAGTTTGTTGTTTTTATTATTCTTTTGTTTTTCCAGGAGGCTGGAATGGATTCACGGCATTTCAATTCAAAGATAATTTGACATATGAGTGTTTTGAGTAACTTCACGCAACTCTAATGGCTAGGCAACACAGTATTTTGCCATCACTACTAATATTTCCATATCCCGTGGTTTGAATTTTTAAGACCAGAATGTCAGTACTTTTGCCACCTTTGCGTTTCCAAAGAACGTGCATGCAGTTTGCTGACTCATCCGTTCCGTGGGGCCAAAAATTAGTGCAGCGATAACACGAGATATGAATTTAATCTGTTTCGTTACTACGCATGTAACACAAAACTCTTGTCTCAAAACATTTTTCCCCAGTAAAATGAATGGAAATGCTTTTAATCTGTTCCAGCCTCTCCAAAAAAAAAAAAAAACCTAAAATATTTGCAAATGTAATGTTTTTTTTTCATTATTAATAGAACTATATTGTGCACTGAAACATACGTTGAAGAGAAATTAAATAGAATTAATTAAATTAAATAAATTTTAAAAACAAATTTTTTGCCACACTTTTTGCTTTAACTAAAGGAAACGGCGCTGTTCATTCTGGTTGTGCACATTGGTCATATTTCGAAACATCTTTCCCTATTGAAATGAATGGAAAGGCTATTAATTCATTCAAACATAAAAAAAAATTCTCTTTAATAAGAAAAATAACACTACAGTAAGGACGTAAATAGCAACTTTTTGCTTGCAACTCAAGGGAAAATTCAGCTCAAAATATGAAAAAAAAAAAACCCCTCCGCATATCTCAAGGCACCAAAGTATTTCATTCCAACCCGCCCACGTCATCGCGTCTGCGTCTCCGTCCTCCGACCGCCGCCGTGTTTTTGACCGGACCTGACGAGCGCCCCACCCAGCAGAGAGCGCGGCTTCGGCCTGTCCTGACGGCTCATCAAAGCGGCATCGGGCGCACGAGGTCGCGACAGCGGCGAGCGCTCGCGTGACTCAGAGCGTGCGACGTCGCCACACGGCGCGGCAGACGATGCTCAACGGGGGTTGGGATAATACCAAGCACCAATCACTGGTTTTATTTTTAGCGTTTCGATCATTACAGACGACTGCGCGGATGTTTGGAGAACTCTTGAGATAAAACCTCCCAACGAGCGGCGGTCGATGGAATATCAACAAAGATTCATCGCACTGTACGTGATCAGATTCGTGAAGACGAAGCGTTTGGTCTTCCTCTCCGTGCATGTGCAAGGGTGTCAAAGCGACGGCCCCGGGGCCATTTGTGGCCCGCCCCGTGTTTTTAATTGGCCTGCTGCAATAATAGAATGAAGCCAAAGGTAGCACTAATTATTTTAAAATTCAGAATAAAAATGTTAGAGCGTTGGAGGCACAGTTGTGAGGACCGGGGTTCAAATCCCGGCGCCGCCTGCGTGGAGTTTGCATGTTCTCCCCGAGCCTGCGTGGGTTTTCTCCGGGTGGCCACTCCGGTTTCCTCCCACATCCCCAAAAATATGCGTTGACTCGAGACTCCAAATTGCCCCTCGGTGTGATTGTGAGTCCGACTGGTTTTCTGCCTCCATGTGCCCTGCGATTGGCCGGCGACCAGTTCAGGGTGTACCCCGCCCCCTACCCGACGAGAGCTGGGATCGGCTCCAGGACTCCCGCAACCCTTGTGGGGATGAGCGGCTCAGAAAATAGAAGGACTTTAGTTTGGAAAATTTGTCGCATTTTTGTGAAGAAAATCACAAATTGTGATTCATTTAAAAGATTTAAATTTGTCCGCGATAACATGATGAGCTGATGCGTCTTGTACGAAACATGCAATAAAAACAAACTGACGTCAGCCACTCTTGCTACGTTGGGTACGTGACTTATTAATAATGGAGTGTTACGATAAGTTTTGCATTTT
Source organism: Syngnathoides biaculeatus (assembly GCF_019802595.1). Lineage (NCBI taxonomy): Eukaryota > Metazoa > Chordata > Actinopteri > Syngnathiformes > Syngnathidae > Syngnathoides > Syngnathoides biaculeatus. The sequence continues at coordinate 29,704,385 of NC_084641.1, forward strand.
AGAACCTACGAGCAATTACAAATCAAAGCAGAAAAGTTGCTCATTCCGGATTAGATCTGAATCTTCTCGGCTTGCCTGGGTTTTAGCGGAATACCCAAATCCGTTGGGACTCTCCTCAGAACTCAAATCTTCCGAAAAATCAAATGCCGAATCAGAATTTTGGGGATTTGAATCGTAACAAATGTAAGAATCCCATAACTAACTTTACTCTGATAAAAGCTGCAACACTGCCACGCCGCGTCTTTGTTTATGGCGAGCGCCAGTCGGACTTCATGCGCATAATTTCCGTGCACGTACGCATCGCAGCTCCACCGAGATCTATGTAAAAAATAAAATGAAAAACAAAAAGACATCTTCGTGCCGCGAGGTGTCCGGCATCCTAGCCCGAGGAGTTGCGCTGATGTGGAAAAAAGTGCCACGGCCGAGGTGGACTGCGAGTGACTCCGGCAGAATAAACGGGAGAACTTTTATCCGACAATTTTAATGCACAATGCGTACATTTGAATTGATTTGAAGTTAGTTCTTTTCCTTTATTCCAGATTACTGTTAACGTTCAAGGTCGATTTACTGCTAGCATTAAATATGCATTTTTAATGAACACTTAGGCCTAATGCATCACTGTACTTTCACGTCGGTCCCGATATTTGGTGTAAAAAGTTCGAGAGGAACCTCTGACCTGGTGCCAAAATCCACACGTGCGTCATCCGCTTTTTTTTTTTTTTTGGAGGCGACCGACTCCATTTGCAGAGCTCGGACTCACGCCGCCCTCGCCAAGGTCGAAGAGTGACTTCCTGCGCCAAGGCCGGGCCGAGCGGCGCCGCGTGACCTCTGCCCCCGTCCTCTCCTGGTTTCTCTCGCCGGCGAGCCCAGCCGTCCATCTTTCACGCCGCCTCCTTTGCATTTCTGTCTTGTCTCCAAATCCCAAACATCCGGAAGAGAAAAATCGAGAAACTCTGTCACGTCTGCCCGTCAGGAAGAAACGATACGACCGACGGCGTCCTTCTCTCAGTCGTTAACGGCGCTTGGTTGAGTCTTTGCGGTGGCGCCGGTTGGTCTTATCTGGTCACAAAGCGCTGGCCTTGTTATCCTCCTCATAGCGGAGGGTCAAGGTAGTCCCACATTTCCCCAAGAGGATTGATTGACATGCGGCGACGAAGTGATGGGTATTGGCTAATCTCCCGGCTAAAATGGCGGCGGCGTTATGTTCTTAACTGCAGCAAAGTTTGTTTGAATGCACGGTTGGGGCGAGATTGTTTGAAAGGTCATAATAGATAAGCGGCGCGACACCTCCCTTAAGCTGAGACAGCCGGATAGTTTTCTTTCGGCTTTTTCTTTCCTGCAGTCGCCTGCGCTCTCAAGATGACTGACACCTAAAACATCAAATTTAGTAGGTTGTTAACCATAAAAAAATCCGCCAGAATGGCGTCACAGCATCTGAGAATGTTGCCGTATATTGATTTTTTCATCTCCCGCCGTGAAGATTCTTTCGACCGTTTTGATGAAGAACCAGGAAGTGACGGTCGAGTGTTCATACCGGCGAGAAATTAGCTTTTTTTTTTTTTTTTTTGTGTTAGCCAAAATGCCGGCTCGTTGTAATGCCGGGTTTCGCGCGAGCACTCGGGAGGATGGATTCACTCTTCACGCGTTTCCAAAAGACCCGGTTCGGCGTGAAAAATGGATTGCACAGGTGCAAAGGACGAGAGTTTTGGGGGTTCCAAATGGCACGTAGGTGTGTATGGAGCCATTAAAAAATAATAATAGTTGGGGTGGGGGGGGCTAATTTGTCTCTATAGCATATCCTACGTGATCATTGAGAATAAATCCCCTTGGTCATACCAGCAAAAATATACCAAAGCACTAATCACACACACAACACAAAACAATAACAAAATAGTAGCGTGGAACACAAGCTAACTAGCCAAACGCCGTGTCGTCACCAAACTCGAACAAACGTTATTTCCAGCGAATGTTCCAGGAAGGCAGTCTGACGTCCATGTACTTCTCCGAAAGTAGTAATATTCATAAAGTGCTCCGTCCGCATCCGACAACAAAATCCTTCTCTCAGAACGTAACAAAAGATCCGCGTCATAATACCTTAATAAAGTATGTAAGTCAGGGGTGCTAAATGTGTCAGTGCGTTAGCCCTGACGTACGTACTTCGCCTGGCACGGTTCCTCCTGAGTACGCTACATACACAAGACTTGCAAAAGGGTCAGGAAATCCAACAATTATGGGCCAGTTATTTTGGAATATTTCATCGGGTTCCACGTCTGTCTGTCGGGGAGTCGGTTGTTAGTTAGAAGTGATCCGCATATCATCTAAATATGGTTTGAAGCGATGGGGTAATATTGTTCTCCATCCATCCATCCGTTATCTACTGCTTTTCCGGGTCAGGTCGCGGGGGAAGTAGCTCCAGCAGGGATGGCCAGACTTCCCTTTCCCCAGCCACTTCTTCCAGCTCTTCCGGAGGGATCCCGAGGCGTTCCCGAGCCAGCCGAGAGACCATACTCTCTCCAGCGTGTCCTAGGTCGTCCTCGGGGACTCTTTCCGGTGGGACGTGCACGGAACACCTCACCAGGGAGGCGTACGGGAGGCATTCGGATCAGATGCCCCAGCCGCCTCATCTGGCTCCTCTCAGCGGCTCAAGACTGAGCCCCTCCCGGATGACCGAGATTCTCACGCTATCTCTAAGGGAGAGTCCGGACACCCTGCGGAGGAAACTCATTTCAGCGCTAAAATTGTTCTCTTCTTTGAAACAATCTTCAGTCTCCGAATGGGCGTCAGAAAAATCGGAAAATCTCTCGTTTATCTGCCGTAAAAAACGCTCTCCCCTCACTTTTTCGGACTCGCATTATCATCAAAGTGATTCATTTTATATGTAGTTTTGATAACAATACCTCTTTTAAAAACTATATTTTGGTGTCAGTTGCACTTTAAGATTAAAAGTTAGTTTAAAAGATGAATGAAAAGGTGGCCGCTATATTCATTTGGTAATTTGTTTTTTTTTTTTTTTTTCAGCGATAGAGAATTTGGAATCTATTTTGTGTGTAAAGTAATATTATTTAAAATATGAGGTGATCCCAGGATATTCATTTTCCCGCCCGGTGTCCTCAACTAAGTCCCCTCCTTGCTCCCGACTTCATATTTCCTGATTTTGACTTCAGGGCCCATTTTCCCCCCCACGTCCGGTCGTTTCCATGCTTGATTGTCAACACGGCGTCGTACGTGGTCACCCTCGCTCGTGCGTCAAGGTGACACCGGAATATCCTCCACTCTCGTCATTGTCCGCTCAAGGGAAAAATCCGCCCGCTGAGTTCTTATCTCACCTTTTGTTGTGAATAAAAAGAAAACGAGAATCTGGCAGCGTTTATCGGAGCCATCCGGATCTTTGTCGTCTGCTTTTTTCCCACGTGAGCCGAGATCTGCCGGAATGTGCACGAACTGCTACGTGTTTACATGACAACACGACGTCGGGCTGGAGCGAGCGAGCGCGAGGGAACGTTTTCGGTGTGCGCTGCGTGGCGGGCGGCCGTTGGCTGCGCCGAACCCGTGTTTGTGTTCAAACATACGAACGCAGTTCCCACACCACGAGTGGGAAAGTCAGGTGGAACCAAGCAAGTCCTTCAAACCGGCCCTGTCCTATCTTTTTAACGGACCCGTCCCGGATTTGAATAATACAATGAAACCGACCCGCATCAAGAGGTTATGAGGAAAAAGTTCAAACACACACAATTATTTGGATGTCACCGATGGTGTAGTGGTGCACGCGCCCGCCTTTTGGTGCGGGCGGCGTGGGATCGATTCCCGCTCTGCCCTGCGACTAACTGGCGACCAGTTGAGGGTGTTGTCCGCCTATCCCCCGAAGCTAGCTGGGATAGGCTCCAGCTTTCCTGCAACCCTCGTGAGGATAAGCAGCTTGGATAATGACATGACTATTATTTGGTATTTAAAAAAAAAAAAGAAAATGTAAAAAATAAAAGAGAATCACACTTTTTATTAGAAAAAAATTGTGAAAATTTGTTGCACAATTTGACACTGCAAATTTATTTATTTTTTTATTTCAAATTTAAAATCTTAAAAACGGTTACAAAAAATGGTGAAAATTTGTTGCACAGTTTGACACTGCAAATGTATTTTTTTTAAATTTCCAATTAAAATCTTAAAAATGGTTACAACAAATTGTGAAAATTTGTTGCACAATTTGACACTGCAAATTTTTTTTTAAAATTTCAAATTAAAATCTTAAAAATGGTTACAAAAATGGTGAAAATTTGTTGCGCAGTTTGACACTGCAAATGTATTTTTTTTAAATTTCAAATTAAAATCTTAAAAATGGTTACAAAAAAATTTGCAAAATTAGTTGCACAGTCTGACATTGCAAATGTATTTTTTTTATTTAAAATTAAAATCATACAAATGGTTACAAAACATTTTGGGTAAAATTTGTTGCACAATTTGACACTGCAAATGTATTTTTTTTAAATTTCAAATTAAAATCTTAAAAATGGTTACAAAAAAATTTGCAAAATTAGTTGCACAGTCTGACATTGCAAATGTATTTTTTTTATTTAAAATTAAAATCATACAAATGGTTACAAAACATTTTGGGTAAAATTTGTTGCACAATTTGACACTGCAAATGTATTTTTTTTAAATTTCAAATTAAAATCTTAAAAATGGTTACAAGATATAAAACCATTTCTTTTATTTTTTTTTCTTTAGATTAAACTCCCCGTAAAGTCAATCTGACAAAACAGAGCGCTGTCGTACGTCGTGAATGATGAACAAAATTGGCTAGAATTTGAAACGAGGCTTGAAAACAGAAATTTTCAGGTGTTCTCCTGGATTTTAGATGCCGAGTTAACCACGCCCCGCCCAACACTGAAATTAAATATCAAGACTGTCGCAGTGCGGACGTAATTCACGGTAAAAAACATGTGAGGAGCCGCATGCCGTCTCGGCCTGAAAATCTTTGGCGCCGCTGTGGACGTTTAAAATCCCTTACGGATGCTTTGTCACGGTCCCTTTTTGCTATTTACCCAAGCCGGGAGGAAGCGCTTTGACCCGTTTTGCCGAATGCAGAAATGGATCGCATTTATGGCGGATTAAGTCGCAGAAAACGCACTCGTTGCATGACGAAAGGTCCTTTTTTTTGTCTGGTGCCTGATGTTTTGTTTTCAACCAAAATCTGTCTCAAAAACAAATATGCCATCGGAAAACAAGCCAAATCCTTTTTCTTTGCCCCTTATCCTCACAAAGGTCATGGGGAGAGCCGGAGCCTATTGCAGCAGGAGGCGGCGTACACCCCGAAGAGGTCGTCGGCCAATCACAGGGCACGTAGAAACAAACAACCAATCAGGCTCACACCTAGGGGCAATTTAGAGTGTCCAATTAATGTTTTTGGGATGTGGGAGGAAAGCGGAGTGCCCACCCGCAGAAAAGCCACACAGGCACGAGGAGAACATGCAAACTCCACACAGGAGGGTCCGGGATTGAACCGGCGACCTCAGAACTGTGAGGCTAACACTTTACCACCGTTCCCTTCTCTCTCTCATATTCTTCTTTCCTTTCAGGTTGTCCCGTATATATATATATATATATATATATTTTTTTTTTTTTTAATTAATTTTTTTTTTTTTTGCAAATCCAGAACTATGTAATAAGTGTCATTTTTCGCAGCTTTGTAATTGGTTAGGCTGAAATCTATTTGCTGGACGTTTTTTTTTTTTAATTATTATTATTAATATCCCAATTTGCACTTGACTCGTCCTCGTTTTTAAGAACTTCCCCACCTGGAATCCTTGAATTTGCGTCTCCTCCCCTCGCAGCTCATTTGCCATGTCGAAGAACAACACCGCGAGGAAGCAGCACTGGCGCTCCAGGACGCAGGACTCCTTCGTCCCCCTGACGGACTCCTCGGGGGAGCTCGGCGTCGCCGTGGGAGGGGGCGCCGATTACGGAGAATTCCCTTTCGTCACGGCCGCCCCCGGGGACGGACTCGCCGTGGGCGACATCATCCTGGAGATCGGCGGGACGCCCGTCCTGGGGATGACTTTGGGGGACGTGCGGGGGGTGCTCAACTCCTGCCCCCATCCGGTCCGGATCAAAACCGTCTCGCCAGGTATGACTCTGATAAAACCGTGCACTTTGTCGGTCCGTCTCGCGTGGGGGTGACCTTTTCAACAGGACTTCCGGGTGGGGAAAACTCCGTCTTGTCATCAAGCCAAGATTGCCAAAACAGTCAATGGCGTGAACGTTGACTTTCACTTTTTTGGCCAGTCTGAATGTGTGAAGTATTAATTAGTCCAAAGGAAAATATCTTATTTGACGTATTTTGCTCACACTTTATGGAGGTAAATATGTGCCACCAGGATTTGAATTCAAAACGCCACTGAAAATGATATGTTGATTGATATTTCACAGTGATCAAATTGTCAATAGTGAGTTAAATTTGACAGGTGATTGACAGGTCGGAACTATTGAAAATGTGATGACTTTACGTTTCAGATCGAAATCCTGGTGGCACTAATTTACTTCCTTACACGGGTGGGTCGATTCCGAAATAGACGTACGCTAGTATAAATTCAGCCATATTTAATAGGATCACCGAGGGACCGTCCGATGAAGTGACTCTTGGGATTAACGGGACGTGCTCCTTTGACCCGGCCTAAACGCGATCAGAACCACTGACCTACATTGACAATTTACATGAAATTGGATTCATACCATTCCAACAGTCCGTTATCTTCATTTCATAACGTCTCTCTTGTCTGCCCAGCTTCCAGTCGTGCGTATACTCTATGTTGTTATTGTTTTTTTTTTTTTTTTTTTTAAATTTCAATATCTCTAATTTCAATGTAATCTGCCCAGGGCCTTCCCAATACACACCATAATTAATTTATTTTTCGTCCTTGTTTGTTTTTAAAATATTTTGGATCCACCAAACAAGCCATGCAAGTTAGTGTACGCCAACATTTTAACTTTTTAAATTTTTTTTTTCCACGGGATAATGAAAAAAAAATACCTAAACGTTTGGGTTACATCTGGCAGCAGAACTCCAAACGCAGCCATTTTTCGTACCCGTTTTATTTTTAACGGCTTTTTACGGCAAACTCACTTGGGAGACGTGCAGTGTAAATGTTGACTTATTAATATTTAAAGTGGCACTAAGCAGGATTAAAAAAAAATGTAAATTCAACGCAGCGCAGAGAAGAGTAACTTTGACAAGCCAGACAAATTTTGAATGTAGTGAGCAAATCTCTAAATGTATAAAATCCGGTTTCAAAAGCTGAACAATAAAGTCCGCATCTCAGCTCGCAGATGTTGTGGGCGTGTCAAATGGAAGCGGCAAAAGGAATCAAACACGCGGACGGGCTAACAGTTTATACGATGTAAAATCACGTTAGGAGGCCCAACTCCAAAATAAAATTGGTTGTCGTGGACTTGAATCGTAAAAATAAGCACACAAATCAACTGACCGTCACGGTTGGTAACAAAAATGTGACAATCGAGCACGTCGCCTGACGACCCGGTAGTTAGACCGTCGATATTGACTCCTTCGCTAGTATCGAGTTCCACACAAAGTCGCGTTGTCTCTGGTGAAAGTTCACAAAATGACCCTTCATCTCGACCCTGCCCCAGAACGTGGATGTGGTCTAAGGACCGCTTCCTGCTCCCAAATTGTCAGTTGGTCGCTCTCTCTTCTGCCCGTGAGCGCTCAGCCATTACGCCAAATTGTCAAACACACCCGGCAGAGCTTCTGTTGGCATGAAAAGCAGGATCCGTCGGAACCAAAATGGAGTCCCATAACTTCGTAGTAACCGTAACATAGTTCTCAGTAGTCTTTCTCCACGTGTCCTGCGATTGGCGGGCGACCAGTTCATGGTGTACCCCGCCTCCTGCCTGTTGACAGCTGTGAAAGGCTCCAGCACTCCCGCAACCCATGTGAGGATAAGCAGCTCAGAAAATGGATGGATGGATGGATGGATGGATGGATGGATGGGTGGATATTCAGCAATGATGATTTCACAGTCATGTTTTGTGCATTCCTATTTTTGGCCGTGAAGGTTTCCGGGAGGTGCTCAGTGCACCCGCATCCGCATAAAACTCACATAACAGTGAAAGGCAATAAAAAAAAATGATATCAAATAAAATGTTTCTGTCAAAATGTCATTTCGCCATCTGTATGCGCCATCCATCTTTTATAGCGCTCATGCTCATGAGGGTTACGGGGGAGCAGAAGTCAACTCCCAGGTGACTTTGGGGATGAGGCGGGATACAAAACTAGACCGGTGGCCCAAAAATTTCACTCTGCAAGAATTCGCAAATTATTATGATCGGCAAATCCGCCACCCTCAAAAAAGGAGACGTGTACAAAAAATGTCTGAGGAGATGTTTAAACGTCCGTGTGCGTTTTGGACTTCCCGCTTTCGCTGTTAAGCCTCGTTGCACTGGATTCATCAGACGGCATCCGATCAATCCGTCACTCCAGTGTCCAATCCGTCACCCGGAACATTGTTGCCGCAGCCCCCCCCCAAACCTCCCGCAACCGCTCTCGGAATCGGCCGTCCGTGGCAACGCGTTGTTGATCTGCACTCGTCGATTAGCGCGGCCGTGTCAAGGCGATCCGGTCGCAATTGAACACCCCGCGACAACATCGCGGCCGAAGCGTTTGTCCGTCGCTGGCGAGGACCTTGACGATAACAACGCGGGCCACGGCTAACGGATGCCCGGGTCGGTCCCGATCCGAGTAATACGTCAGCAGAGTGTCACACCCGCCCGAAGCACCCCCCCCCCCCCCCCCGTGGCCTCGCCGCCTTGATTGACAGCCGATTTGGACCCCTTTGCTCCCGCCGCCGCTGCCCTTCCCGTCGTCCCTCCGTGTTGCCTTGACAGCGACGGACGAGGTGATGCGCCAGGTCACGGCTCGACGCCTCCTTTCCCGCTCTTACGACTCGCTCGACTTTGCTCAGGTTCTGAAACACGAGGCACCGTTTTGAAGTTTCGATAAGATCTAATAACATCAGCGGTATTTGGACCTCGCCCGGCTTAATCCATCTCTTCATACAACCACTATCACAGCACAGAACTGTTTCATGTGTATTATCTGGACATAACGATATAAAATACTTCCTCCATGCCAAATGTTCGCTCAATATATTCATGCGTGTAGATCGTAACAAGGTTCACGCAACGTTTTCTTTGTTAGAAGCATCGAATGTTCGGACAAATGAAAACCTTTCAGACAAAGAAAGCCAAACGGTTCTGGTTTGAGCATGTTTTGCTCCCTCCGGCCAAGGAGGGAACGGAAAAATGATTCCGATTCTGATCAGCGCTCCTGATTCTGAAGGTCTCCGAGCACATTGGGTGAATGAAGTCTGATTGGACTCAAACTATCTCAGTAAAACTGACACGGGTGAAATTCATTTGACCTTCTGTAAAAAAAAAAAAAAAAAAAATTAAAAAAAAAGGATTGAAATATTGAAGAGTCTTGGATCGGTCTGCTAGGGAAATGAACGACGCTGAAGCGTGCCGCTTAAGTCCGTTCGTTGCCTCCCACGGAACCGTTAAGGCAGATTAATGTGCTCTCGCTAATAAAGCGGAGCGAAAACACTCGTAAATGTAAATCTAGCATATTAGCGGCCAAATCAAAACAAGGCTGAAGTGTAATTAAAGTCACGGAGAACGTTTAACAAATGATGTTCAGCTTTATGAGGCGCGCAAAATGCTGAAGGTTATTTTGGCCCGATAATATAAATAATGACTGAGTCACAGCCGAGAGGATGAGAGTGCAGAGCAAATATTTCGCGGCTAGCATCAGTGCTATCCTTGAAAGGGGAATTCCGGTGGTTTGGATTAACAATGTATCCAATACTGTCATGTCATATGTTCTGTATCTTGAATATGTGACGTTAATCCTCTCTCATTTAATGGTGTTTTGAGAAGATTTTCATTGGCAGTTACGAATTATCACGGGCGCCGCCATTTTGGCGAGTCACATGGCCTAAGTGCGCTCATGTGACGTAACAGCTGCGTAAACAAAGGCTCCATTACCATGGGACGCAATTTTGGCTAGCGCTGATTTCTCGTGTTTATCCTCATCTGACGAAGAAATAGCAGTATCGGTTGATCGGGAAGACGGAGGAATACTTCCGTACAGAATTTAAACCTGTGGCTGTAAATTTTCGGATGGTGCTTCAGACGAACAAAGGCCCCCGGAGCTAGCTTGGAGCCCGGCGCCGGAGCTCACTTGCAGAGCGCCGCCGGAGCTCGCACGCGGCTCGGCACCAGAGCTCGCTCGTGGCGAGCTAGTTCGCAGCCTGCTGCCGGAGCTTGCGAGCTGGTTTGCAACCCGCCGCTAGAGCTCGCGAGCCAGTTCGCAGCCCGCTGCTAGAGCTCGCGAGCTAGTTCGCAGCCCGCTGCCGGAGCTTGCTCGCGGAGCGCCGCTGGAGCTCGCACATGGCTCGCCACCACCGGAGCTCACTCGTGGCCGGTCACCAGCCGTCGGAGCTCGCGAGCTGGTTTGCAGCCTGCCGCCAGAGCTTGTTCGCAGCCCGCCACCAGAGCTGACAAACGAGTTCGCAGCCCGCCGCTAGAGCTCGCGAGCTAGTTCGCACCCCGCTGCCGGAGCTCGCTCGCGGAGCGCCGCTGGAGCTCGCACACGGCTTGCCACCAGAGCTTGCTTGTGGCCGGTCACCGGCCGTCAGAGCTCGCGAGCTCATTCACAGCCCGCCGGTAGAGCTCATGCGCAAGTTCGCAGCCTGCCGCCAGAGCTTGTTCGCAGCCCGCCACCAGAGCTGACAAACGAGTTCGCAGCCCGCCGCTAGAGCTCGCGAGCTAGTTCGCACCCCGCTGCCGGAGCTCGCTCGCGGAGCGCCGCTGGAGCTCGCACACGGCTTGCCACCAGAGCTTGCTTGTGGCCAGTCACCGGCCGTCAGAGCTCGCGAGCTCATTCACAGCCCGCCGGTAGAGCTCACGCGCAAGTTCGCAGCCCGCTGCCAGAGCTCGCTCACAGAGCGCCGCTGGAGCTCGTACACGTCTCGCCACCGGAGCTCGCTCGTGGCCGGTCACTGACCGTCGGAGCTCGCAAGCTAGTTCGCAGCCCGCTGCCGGAGCTCGCTCTCAGAGCGCCGCCGGAGCTCGTACACGGCTCGCCACCGGAGCTCGCTCGTGGCCGGTCACTGACCGTCGGAGCTCGCAAGCTAGTTCGCAGCCCGCTGCCGGAGCTCGCTCACAGAGCGCCGCCGGAGCTCGTACACGGCTCGCCGCCGGAGCTCGCTCGTGGCCGGTCACTGACCGTCGGAGCTCGCAGCTAGTTCGCAGCCCGCTGCCGGAGCTCGCTCACAGAGCACCGCCGGAGCTCGTACACGGCTCGCCGTCGGAGCTCGCTCGTGGCCGGTCACTGACCGTCGGAGCTCGCAGGCTAGTTCGCAGCCCGCCGCCGGAGCTCGCTCACAGAGCGCCGCCGGAGCTCGTAAACGCCGCTGGAGTTTGTTTGTAGAGCGCCGCTGGAGCTCACTTGCGGAGCACCACCGGAGCTCGCTCGCGGAACGCCGCCGGAGCTTGCTCATCAGACGCCGCGTCAATCCCGTCTGAAGAACCATCTGAAAATTCTATTTACAGCCACCGGTTCAGATCTTTATGAAAGTATTCCTCCGTCTTCAAAACCAACCAATACTGCTATTTCTTCATCAAATCAGAGAAATCAGTGCTGGCCATAATTGCGTCCCATCGCAATCAAGGCTTTGTTTGCGCGTCTATTACGTCACATCCACGCACGAAGGTCATGTGACTCGCCAAAATGGCGGCGCCCGTGATAATTCGTAACTGCTGATAAAAAATCTTCTCAAAACACCATTAAAAGAGAGACGATTAACATCACATTTTCAGGATACAGTACATATGACATGACCTATCGGATACATTGTTAATCCAAACCACCGAAATTCCCCTTTAACGGTTGAACTGCAAAGCGCACTTCATATGTTTGCCACGATAATATCAGCCATATTTTTCAGCAGACGGGACATTTCTTCCCGCCCGGCAAGCGTCATCTGTCAGCGCGACCGACGGGCCGGAGACGCGCTCCGGTCCATCAATAACCCCGAGCGGCCTGTCGCCAGTGCGAGTAAAGCGCTCGAGATGATATGAAGAGATGAGAGCGGTGAAATCCAGGCCCCGGGTGATTGGCGCCACCCCCACCCCCGGCGAAAGCCTCGCTTGTTAAGTCGGCGCCAATTAACTTGAGGAGATTGTTTGGTGCGCGCGAGGGAGCCGGGAAAATGGATGCGATTCTCAGGTGCGACGCGAGGTGATAGGGAACAAGATGGCTGCCGGTGAAGACGCGGGTGTCGCTGTCGAAGCGCTAAATTAAGATAGGCGTCGTTGGAAGATTGCCGTCGCCGACCAATTTTCTCCTCATCAGTCGTCGTCAGGTGTGATGAGATGCAAACAGCCTCAGCGCAAGTACACAACCCGTCGGTCCGGTTGTGATGATTTGAATATTTCTTCCCTCCTTTCTTCCTTTCCTTTCCTTTCTTTCTTTCCTTTGATTGACGCCTCGCTTGTTTCCTCTGCCCTTCCCTCAGGCGCCACGTTGTGCAAGGATCTCCGGTTGTACCTGAGCAAGTGCTTCACGCCCGGCTCGGTGGACGGCGCGCTTCAGCAGGTCATCCGGGAGAACCTTTACCTCCGAGCCGTACCCTGTGAGTCCGCCTTCACGCGCGTCATCTCGCCTCCAACGGACGCGTCGCTTTAAACGCGC